>NC_141761.1:19874857-20040200 GCF_982258835.1 Parasteatoda tepidariorum | reverse complement strand
CTTTTTTTTGTCGTATGCCTGTTTAGGCAGAGGGGGTGCGATTGTTGTTTTTCAGTGGCACCATTTATGGCCAAGAATTCGACTTCTGCCACACCATTCACCATAACCACAATCCCGTTTATAGGACGGGGTCACATTCACACACACAAAGGAGAAAGGACATAGAACACACAGAGAGAAAAAGAAACATCCATGCCTTGCCCGGGATTCGAACCCAGGACCTTTCTGATGCAAGGACAGTTCCTGCCCCCTACACAGGCCGGTCGGCAATTGCTGTGTTGAAAAATAGATATGTATAATAGAAACCTTGTGACAAAATTTGAAAATATATCAAAAAAGGAAGGAAAGAACTTCTGAAACTATTAAATTTTAGTCTTAAACATTTATTATTATTTCGATATAGGAATCAGTACAGAATTATTAATCTAAAGCAAGTTCAGCTATTCTCTTGAGTGTTACAGATTTAGCTAGGGCTACATTATTTATAAACTTCAATCTAAGTTATGAATATAAAGTTTCAAGCTTACAACTAAGATTGATTTCCTATATTGTGGGATGAATATTTGCCTGAAATTTGCGTTTTCGTTAGATATTATTCACTTTTTTCTAAATTATAAGAATTGTTCTTAATATAAGTAAACAACTGTACGTGATAGGTCACCCTCTGTATATTCACAAATACAAAGTTAATGAAGAAAATATGGACAAAAAACATTGGACTTGTACCCACTAGGCATGTCTTAAAAGTTTAATAAATTCTAAATTCATTCATGAAAACTTTCAATTTTAGTTTTGTGAGTTGAAAAAAGTGTATGTCTTATTTTTTATGACAACGAGGATTTATCAGAGTATTTTGAAAGCTTTTTTTTCTATGCGATTGCTGCTATACTAAGCATATATTACTATTAATATTCTGAACACAAAATAGCAGTTTAACATAATTTTTCACACTCAATTTAATGAAACTATGCAAAATTTAAAAATGAAAATTGCGGATGTCCCAAAAGTTTGTTCAAAAGTGCCCCCTTTCTACCACAAATAATGCAATTGATAAAGGTTATTTTAAAAAACTTCCTTTAAAATCAATAACTTCGACAAAAAAAATTTAAAGCAATTATGGAACAAAGATGTTTATCTTGAAATAACAGACGAAACAAGATTAATAATCAGAAAATTTTTGCTTAATAAATGAAATTTTAAAAACCGGTGCAGGTGTCAGAAATGAATTAAAGTTAAAATTACGCATAATTTCAATACATTAAAATATTCAGACACTTAATATTTTGGTTACATTTTAAAAATTAAATGTAAACAAAAAAATTTATTTAAATTTTACTACCCATTGGCAAAATGGGTGCTGTTTTGGGTTTGATGGCATGCGCACCTTATTTGGACGTCATCACACTTTTCAACTATGTTCAAGAGTAATAGTAAACAGTGTGCATGCGTCGCCATTGCATGCGTTGCTATGCCGACCGCTGCTGTTTGATATTTTTCTCGATAATTCTTTCTTCTTTTCCTTTTACCAGCGTGTATTTTTAATGTTTTTTACATAATAAATTTTAAGAATTTTTATGTCCTATTATCAATGATTTACTTATTTATGATCAACCTTTTTAGTCTTCAAAATATATACTTTATAATTTGGATAAGTAATGCATTTTTAATTTCGTTATCACTTTTCGCAGTGTAATTAAATATTTATTTTTTAACTCCTCAATTGTCAGAGACTAAAAGTTAAGACAATTTTGACTGGAAACAAAATATTGTTGTTTTAATGGCATTATATTTATTTATTGTCCTATGCACATGTTTAAAGTCACAAATTTTCAAATATTTTTGAGTTCAAACAGTAAGGGTCACTTACTTAATCAAGGCATAATATGGCAATTCGTTCAGTTTTCATATTAGTACGTTGTTAAGAATAATAAGATGATTTGCCTTAACAAGACCGGATTATCAAAGATTAAAAGTTGCTCGGTATCTAAATTACTTAATCAAAAAACATTTAATATTTAGCCCTTTTGCCAGTTTTTACAAAGTTACATCATCAAAACTATATCATTTATTAAAGTTATCTCACTTTTTAAAATTAAAAAGTTATAAAATATTTTGAAGTTTCTTTTTTTGTGGTGTTTGTAATACTAAGCAAATATTGCTATTAATATTTTGAATACAAAATGACAGTTGAACATATTTTTTTTTAGAATAAAATTGATTTACTATTTAAAAATTTATACATGCTCCGAAGAGACATTAGGTCACTTAATAAGTTAGTTACAATATCTATTATATATAATTCTCTTACGTGGCTCCCAAATTTTGGCTGAATTTCTTTTCCGCGGTGGCAACGTTTGCTTTGTTTTGAAAACACCAAAGCATTCTGCCTTTTAATGATGTGTTTCTGATCTAATATATTATAATCTCTTGCGTGGCTCCCAAATTTTGGCTGAAGTACTTTGTACAACTAAATAAGATTCTTTTCACAGCAGTTAAATATTTACTTTATTTTCATTTATAGAGAAAACAGTCGACAAAGAATTCTGTTAGTTTAAAAAAACATTTTGCTAAAAAAATAACCGAATTCTAAAAAGAAATAAAAATAAACAACTTAGAAAATAAAAATGCTGTTGCCAGCCATAGAATTTTTTGAAAGTTCACTTAGCAACATAAATCAAAATGACATAGAAGCGCAACTAGATCAAAATTATGATACCTGAGCGCTTGACGTAACAAATCCTTCAATTCTAAAAGTGTTGTATCGCCAAATGCCCAAATTAACAATTGTGTTCTTAAAGAAATTCTATAGAAGTTTTAAATAAACAACCTACTTCTACAACTGCTTCTTGAAGAACTTGACTATTGATTAAAAATATTGTTTTAATTTTACAGTGCTAACTTTACTTCTACTTTCATTATTGCTATGACCCTCTTTCATGTGTACATAAAAAAAAATAATATTTGGAGGTTAAGAGTTGCCTCAGAAAAATTTGAATTGTTGACATTGAACTTAAAAATGGAAACAATCGTTTTTGTGAAAAATTGAATTGTATTGTTGACATAAAAACTAAAAATATTGTGTTTCAACTTAACTATATTACCTTAATTTATACTTTAGAATTGCCTCCGAGAATTTGAATTGTTAGCAATGACTTAAACAAAAAGTTTTATTTTAACTGACAAGCACTATATTATAATTTTAACTTTTCGATTACTAATACTCATTTTCCTTGCTTTTTTCTTTGTTTTTTATACATTTTATTTTTTTGTGATAAAATAAAAAACTTATAGTTGTTCTGCTTCTGAAAAACTGATGAAAACACAAAATGATGGGCTTCATCAACAATCAAAAATATATACATTTATTTTACAAATTCCATATTATTAAGGTGGCGCCCTTCAGAGAATTAAAAATACAAAAATTATCTCATCAAAGCCAATGCTTTAAATCCGGCGTTCAGTGGCAGACAACTATTTCATATTGTTTTACAACACATGGCTCTAGCCCTCTGGTGGGAAAGACTTTAAAACAAAACTTACAACAGTTACTTTTCTCAACACTGAAATTGAGAAAAGTGTGGTTAAGAAAAATATGTGAACTGTTTGCAATTTTAAATTAATATTGAAATGTACAGGTTTAGAATTTTCTACAGTGAAAAGTTTTCGGAACTTCAGTATTCAAAAAAAGTTTACAACAAACTAGACGTTAAGAACGTATCCAATGAACGAGCAAAGCGCGCATTGGATTGCGAAGCAATTCGAAATGAACTGCGAAAGCAGTTCCGGGGGTTGGTGAGCGCCAGCGAGCAGGGGGCGAAGCCTCCTAGTATTAATGAATAATTTAGTATTTTAATTCATACTTTCTGTATCTAAAAATATTTTAAACATAAATGTGAGATTTAGAATTCTAATTTTTATAAATTTTATAAATTATATTAGAATTCTAAATTTTATAAATTATTGAACACTTTCAAATAAAATTAAAGTTTAAGAAAATTTGAGCACGTAAATTTTAAATGTGATGATAGATAAATTTTGAATTTGGGACTAATCATAATAATAGTAAGTTTAAAGAAAAGTGGCGGATTATTACTTGCGTTACACGCATGCTCATTTACACGCATGAACTTGTACCGGTATAATAAGTGTTTCCAATTTTATCTATTGCTTAAAAAAATGCGTTTTCGGGGAAACAACACTTTGCTTAAACTCATTTAAATTATTTTTTTCTTTTATTTTTCTTGGAATAATGGAACAACAGAGCATTTCGTTTCGTAATGATTTATTTTAAAAATAACAGTTACAAATATTTTAGATTTAAAGCACTTCGTATATTTTATTGTAGCTATTAACGACTTCTGGTGCAACAATTAATGCTTGGTCTTCCTCCTTATACAACTTCAGATGTAACTTCAGGTTCTGTAGAAAGGTGTTGTCATCTGCTACACATTTGTAATATTTTCTTACTTCACCTTCCTGCAAACATTAAGATTATCTTTAAAAATAATAACATGCATTACACACTTTTCTCAAATTTATTAAAAAAAAATCAGTTAGCACTGAGTATACTCTTTGTACATAGAATATACTCTTCAAAGTTACCAATTTCTCCAAAACTCCACGCTTTTTCCTTTCCCCATTACCATGACACCGGCAAAACTTGCTTTTTTTTCCCATTGCCAGTATAATCATGTTTCTTACTGAAACGTATTGCCGTGGGGAAAAAGCAAGAATTTCAATGTGAAAATCTCGCTGACTAGAGACGCCTATTTTATTTGCAAAGAGCATTAGAAACAAAAACTGACCAGGAGATTTCTTGTCTTTTCAGCTACGTTGTTCTCGTTTTAAATTACTAGAAAACACCGTCCCCTAATTGCTAATTCTTTTCCAATAATGAGAAGCAGCAAGGCACAGGTCAACAAAATATAACACATCGATTATTAAGAATACAAGCACTCTATTGATAATGTATTGTCATTCTAACTGGTTAGCATAATATAGGTTAAATAATATAATTTAAGTAATCTGCATTCCGCAAATATTTTAGAGAGATTCTAACTCTTATTTTTGGATCTCAAATATTTTTTCCCATCTTGTATTGCATCTGAACCTGTTAAGAATTTTTAGTATTCTTTTAAAGAAATATTTTTAAGGAAACATTTTTGAAGTAATTTTCTTGTTTACTTTACCGATTTTCATTATATCTGTTAATTTTTTTTCTTTTAAATATTGACAGATAAATAATAAATCTTTTTAAATAAACTAAAATTACTTCTTAAATAAAGTATTACTGCTTTTCACAAAGACGTTATTGTCAATATAAATACACCCGGCTCTTGGATCGTATATTCTTACTTCTTTCAAAGAATTGACACAATACCCTTAAGAAAATTGTTAACATTTTCATTCTAAAATTACATAAAATTACAGACGGCAGTCTGTCCATTTTATTAACAGTAAAGTTAACTATTAGGAGCAATTTGTACCTTTACGGTTTGTAACCGTTTTCAACTGTTTTGGTTTAAAAAAACGTGAATTTAAAGATATGCAGTTTTGCTGCCATTTATAATTAGCGTGGTTTCAAAACCGCGAAAAAGAACTCCCCCTAAACTTTAGAATTAGGTTGTGTTTTTTCAAATGAATCGTGGAAACCGTAATTCAAACCGTACAAATGAACTCCCCCTAAACATTAGAATTAGGTTGTGTTTTTTCAATGAATCGTGGAAAACCGTAATTCAAAACCGTACAAATGAACTCTCCCTAAACATTAGAATTAGGTTGTGTTTTTTTTTTCAAATGAATCGTGGAAAACCGTAATTCAAAACCGTACAAATGAACTCCCCCTAAACATTAGAATTAGGTTGTGTTTTTTCAAATGAATCGTGGAAAACCGTAATTCAAAACCGTACAAATGAACTCCCCCTAAACATTAGAATTAGGTTGTGTTTTTTCAAATGAATCGTGGGAAAACCGTAATTCAAAACCGTACAAATGAACTCCCCCTAAACATTAGAATTAGGTTGTGTTTTTTCAAATGAATCGTGGAAAACCGTAATTCAAAACCGTACAAATGAACTCTCCCTAAACATTAGAATTAGGTTGTGTTTTTTTTTTCAAATGAATCGTGGAAAACCGTAATTCAAAACCGTACAAATGACCTCCCCTAAACATTAGAATTAGGTTGTGTTTTTTTCAAATGAATCGTGAAAACCGTAATTCAAAACCGTACAAATGAACTCTCCCTAAACATTAGAATTAGGTTGTGTTTTTTTTTCAAATGAATCGTGGAAAAACCGTAATTCAAAACCGTACAAATGAACTCCCCTAAACATTGAATTAGGTTGTGTTTTTTCAAATGAATCGTGGAAAACCGTAATTCAAAACCGTACAAATGAACTCTCCCTAAACATTAGAATTAGGTTGTGTTTTTTTCAAATGAATCGTGGAAAACCGTAATTCAAAACGTACAAATGAACTCACCCTAAACATTAGAATTAGGTTGTGTTTTTTCAAATGAATCGTGGAAAACCGTAATTCAAAACCGTACAAATGAACTCCCACTAAACATTAGAATTAGGTTGTGTTTTTTCAAATGAATCGTGGAAAACCGTAATTCAAAACCGTACAAATGAACTCTCCCTAAACATTAGAATTAGGTTGTGTTTTTTTTTTCAAATGAATCGTGGAAAACCGTAATTCAAAACCGTACAAATGAACTCCCCCTAAACATTAGAATTAGGTTGTGTTTTTTTCAAATGAATCGTGGAAAAACCGTAATTCAAAACCGTACAAATGAACTCTCCTAAACATTAGAATTAGGTTGTGTTTTTTTCAAATGAATCGTGGAAAACCGTAATTCAAAACCGTACAAATGAACTCCCCCTATAACATTAGAATTAGGTTGTGTTTTTTCAAATGAATCGTGGAAAACCGTAATTCAAAACCGTACAAATGAACTCCCACTAAACATTAGAATTAGGTTGTGTTTTTTCAAATGAATCGTGGAAAACTGTAATTCAAAACCGTACAAATGAACTCCCCCTAAACGTTAGAATTAGGTTGTGTTTTTTCAAATGAATCGTGGAATGTGACTTCAAGACACTGAAAACTCTTCATGTGTTGAAGGAATGGTCGAAATAGGGCGATGCCATTGAATTCCCGTTAAGCCGACCATGAGAATGACGGATTAGTAGCTCCCTTGTTATAGTATGTACCCAGCTACAAGGATTTAAATGGCTTCATTAGGTCAGTCTAGTTCGGGCAGATAAAAGTCTAGATGCTTAATCGTATTAGGCGAAAGTAGACGATAAACAAGTTCTTCCTACAGTTAACACTTTCAATACTATCGTTTTTTTTAATATTCGTCAGTTTTGTATTCTAAAATAACAATTATATAATTGTTTTTTATTCTTTGTTAAAACATCTAAATAATGAAAGGTAAATTATAAGATATATATTGTATAATTCCTTTAATTCAATTTTTTTTTTGCAAATGGCAACTGTATATATAAAGGAAAAAACTTACATCAGTTTGTTTTATTTCCGTGGGAACACAGCTCAAACCTTTAGCACATGGACATCGTAAAAGATATCTTCCTTGGAGATTAAGATCACCCTTATTGCAAACTTCTCCTGTTTTTAGGTAAAATTCGGAAAAATATGAAACAAAGGATTAAAAAATCTAAACATTTAATATCTATTGAAATACATGCATTTGAAAAACGAAGCTGGCAGTCGATGTTTAATTCTCAATTTCTTTACATATATATATATATATATATATTATATATATATATATATATATATATATATATATATATATATATATATATATATATATATATATATATATATATATATATATATATATATATATATATATATAAGTTTGATTGTGATGCACAGTGAAAAGAGTTGATGCCAACTCGAACAAAAAACTAGAAATAACGTTTGAAATGTTAACAAAATCAATATTTTTATTATTTTAAGTACGTTATTGATCCGTTACCATTTAATATACATTTTATATATCCCGTTTATGTAACGTGCACTCAAAAAAATATACCTGAATAATGCTTTATCCAATGATCAGAAACTCAAGGCACGACACGGAGAAAAACAAATCTGGTAAAACTACCGCACTGTATGGGCAAAGACGTTTTTGGTGAAAAAACATATTATGGATAATAAAACCAAAATATACTATATGTAAGTCATTCATATGATAATGTTTCCGTTCATACGGTAATGGTTTACCGGAAATTCTGTTTTCAAAATTATAGTTCTTATTACCACACACACATACAGAAAACATACAAAAATTTACCAAAATAAACGGTTTTTATGCCATGCTTTAAGGTACTATGGTAAAAATACCAAATGTTACCACATTTACGAAATTTCAGCATACATATACCCTAAAACAATATTTTATTAATTTTACTAAAAATCACTAAGAAAGCGCTTCAATAAAAATTACGAAAATTTCTGGCGTTTCCACAGAACTAGAAGTACGGCAATTTTTACCATATTCTAGTAGTTTCGATTATATCTTTTTTCTCAGAGTGAGAATCAATCTTTATCTTTCAAGTGCCTAACCTTAAATATAATGATTAAATAGAGCATACAATAGTTCAAAATATAGTTCTAAATATATAGTTCGAAATCAAACTCAATAACACCTGAATAAACATATATTTATCTGAATAAACACATAAACATATATATTGAGACGTGTTTTGATCATTGATCCTCGAACTAGGGAATGGGTTAGCTGCTATTTAGAAATTATGGTCCTAATAGTTTAGGCTGAAGTACTGTCAAAAATAAAAAAATTCGGTATAATATTTTTTAACACAGTGATCAAATACGGAATGCTTGTGGAAACACAAAGTCTAGTTTTTATTAAGTTGAAATTGATTAAAAAAATAACCAAAAGTTTGCTTTTTCTGTTTCATTTTGATGACGACAGCAAAATGTATATTAATCAAAAATATTAAATAAAATTTCACATCAAACTTAAAAATGGCATTTTTACACAACGAATTTTTGGATGTTTCCATTTACCTTAAAAATTTGTTTGCAACAAAGATGCAAAATGGCGCTTCACATGTGGTTTAGGCTTAGCCGATGAATTGTTGAAACAGTTGGTAAACAGAAAATTGATTGGAAAGCTTGGAATATAAAGGATGATGAATATTCAGTTGAAAAAGTTTAAAATAAAAATTTATCAGGAAATGTATGGTGTTTCATTGAAACTAAAAATAGAGACGTATCACTGATTGGTTATTGATATTAAAAATAGAATTTTTTGAAGAGAATTAAGTAAATAAATATGTTTTACTGTTATTTTTAACATCACAATAATAGTTTTCTTATGTCTTTTTTAACATTAATGTTGCGACAATTTTGAGTAATTAATTTTGAAAAATTTAATGAAAACTTTATAGAGATACATTTTCTAACTAATGTATGACTTGTCATTTTATAAAGAAACTCTTCGGTAAAATAAATTAGACGACTTTATAACACTTACTTATTCATGCTTATTAATCATCCAGAAAATGAAGTACTATAAGTTAAAACCCTTAGTATTTCAGTGATTTTTCATCAATTAAAAAAAGCAATTTTTAAACCTTTCCTCGCGAGAAAAAGAGACCTAATATAGAACTAGCTAATATTTCTTTACTTGTAATCATAATCACTATTACGCTATTGTTGCATTACGCTACTGCATTTTTTTTCTGTAAAAAACAATATTATGCTTTTCAAGTAACTGTTTGATTTATCTAAAATTATTGTTTCTCAGCAGCCTTAAAAAGATTAAATCATTATTTAAAATGTTGAAAATAAAGTATACATCACCTTCTCCTTTAAATGTGCGGCAAACTCCGTAACCCCCCAGTTTGTTTACACAGCATTGGTCAGGATCACAGTCCTTTTGCTCGTGGCACATATTTACGGGCCTTCCTCTGGGCTCTGCATTCTCAGCTGCGATTATTGCCACCTAAACATCAGGATTTTATGGATTCAAAGAGAAATTATTTGTTGTATCATTTGATGTTGTACATATATTATTATTAAAACATACACCGAAGAGCCACTACATTATGACCACCTTGCTAATAACATGTAGGACCACCTTTAGCCCTCAAAACTGCTAGCACCCGCCGTGACATTGATTCCACAAGGTGCTGAAAATTATAATTTATTGGAAGGTATTTTATTACTATTCTTTTTCATATTTCTAAAAATGAAACGGAACTTATTATTCCAATGGAAGTATAATTAAAATTATTAGGAAATATATATATATGCGAATTGTGAATTTTAGTCCACTATGTAACTAACAGTCGATCACGTCTCAGAACCGAATGTTCTTGCCAATACTTGACTGTAGTACGTGAGCTTATAACTGTATAAGAAAGATATATATATATATATATATATATATATATATTATATATATATATATATATATATATATATATATATATATATATATATATATATATATATATATATATATATACTGAAGAGAGGAATATATATATATTATATATATATACTAGGAGGCTTTGCCCCCTACTCGCTGGCGCTCGCCAACCCCCGGAATTGCATTCGCAGTTCATTTCGGATTGCTTCGCAATCCAATGCTCGCTTTGCTCGCTCATTGGATACGTTCTTTAACGTCTAGCTTTTGTATACTTTTTTGAATACTGATGTTCCGAAAACTTTTCACTGTAGAAAATTCTAAACCTGTACATTTCAATATTAATTTGAAATTGCAAACAGTTCACATATTTTGCTTAATCACACTATTCTAAATTTCAATTGTTGAGAAAAGTAACTGTTGTAAGTTTTGTTTTAAAGTCTTTCCCACCAGAGGGCTAAAGCCAAGTGTTGTAAAACAATATGAAATAGTAGTCTGTCACTGAACCCCGGATGTAAAGCATCGGCTTCGATGAAGATAATTTTGTATTTTTAATCTCTGAAGGGCACCACCATAATAATATGGAATTTGTAAAATAAATGTATATATTTTTGATTGTTGATGAAGCCCATCATTTTGTGTTTCATCAGTGTTCAGAAGCAGAACAACTAAAGGTTTTTTGATTTTATCACAAAAATATAAAATATATAAAAAACAAAGAAAAGAGTAAAAAAAATGAGTATAGTCATAGAAAAAGTTTAAATTATAATATAGTATTTGTCAGTTAAAATAAAACTTTTTGTTTAATTCATTGTTAACAATTCAAATTTCTCCGAGGCAATTCTAAACCTTAATTTTGTTCTAAATGCCAGTATTCAGACACATAACAGAAGTTTAATATGAAGTTCTAAAATGCATATATATATATACATATATATATATAAAAGGGATCATAGTAATTATATAAGTAAAAATTAGTATTGTTAAGTTGAAACACAATATTTTTAGTTTTGATGTCAGCAATACAATTCAATTTTTTCACAAAAATGATTGTTTCCATTATTAAATTCAGTGTCAACAATTCTAATTTTTCTGAGGCAACTCTTAAGGCCTGGTTTCTTAGGACAGGACGCCGTCAGCTGGAAATCAGCGTTAACCTCTGATTGGTCCATTTGTGAGCTTGATAGTATACGTCATCGAACGCTCATCTTGAACTACAATTGCCGTCCAACTCAACTGCAGTTGGATTACAACGTGACGTTAACCACAGAAGCAATGGCGGACAACATCCAACAGCACATTGAAATCAGCCAAGATTTTGATTTTGATATTAAACATAGCTTCTTCATTAAACATAGCACTCTTAATTTAGCTCAGCTATAATGTGTTTTTTCTTGGACAAAGTCATTATTTGTACTCTAAAACAGTGGTCGACAATAACAAAATCAAACAAATTCAAAATAAATATTTGTTTACGTTATTAACGCATGCGCAATGAGAGATAATGTCTGCGTTGGACCGATTGCTCAGGCTGAGCTAACAATAAAAGTATTTTTTTGGCGTCCGCTCTACATCAACTTTCCGCTGACGCCCAGATAAGGCGCTAGTTCTAAGAAACCAGGCCTTGAGTTAAAGGCCTGGTTTCTTAGAACAGGACGCCGTCAGCTGGAAATCAGCGTTAACCTCTGATTGGTCCATTTCTGAGTTTGATAGTATACGTCATCGAACGCTCATCTTGAACTACAATTGCCGTCCAACTCAACTGCAGTTGGATTACAACGTGACGTTAACCACAGAAGCAATGGCGGACAACATCCAACAGCACATTGAAATCAGCAAAGATTTTGACTTTGGCATTAAACATAGCTTCTTCATTAAGCATAGCACTCTTCATTTAGCTCAGCTATAATGGGTTTTTTCTTGGACAAAGTCATTATTTGTTCTCTAAAACACTGGTCGACAATCACAAAATCAATACAAATTAAAAATAAATATTTGTTTACGTTATTAACGCATGCGTAATGAGAGATAATGTCTGCGTTGGACCGACTGCTCACGCTGAGCTAACAAAAAAGTATTTTTTTGGCGTCAGCTCTACGTCAACTTTCCGCTGACGCCCAGATAAGGCGCTAGTTCTAAGAAACCAGGCCTTGAGCTAACAAACCAGTATTTTGTTGGCGTCAGCGCGACGTTGACGTCCCGCTGACGCCCAGATAAGGCGCTTGTCCTAAGAAACCAGACCTTAACAAACCAGTATTTTGTTGGCGTCAGCGGGACGTTGACGTCACGCCGACGCCCAGATAAGGCGCTTGTCCTAAGAAACCAGACCTTTAACCTCTAAATATTATTTTTTTTTATGTACACATTTCTAAATGTCAGTATTCAACCACAAAACAACTTAAAGTCCTCAAATTTAGCATGAAGTTGTAAAATGTAATGAAAGAGGGTCATAGCAATAATGTAAGTAGAAGTAAAGTTAGTACTGTAAAATAAAAACAATATTTTTAATCAATAAGCCAAGTTCTTCAAGAAGCAGTTGTAGAAGTAGCTGGATAGAAGTTTTTTTATTTAAAACTTTTTATAGAATTTCTTTAAAAACACAATTGTTAATCTGGGCATTTGGCGATACAACACTTATAGAATTTAAGGATTTGTTACATCAAGCCATCAGGTATCATAATTTTGATCTAGTTGCGCTTCTATGTCATTTTGATTTATGTTGCTAAGTTAACTTTCAAAAAATTCTATGGCTGGCAACAGCATTTTTATTTTTTAAGTTGTTTATTTTTATTTCTTTTAGAATTCGTAATTTTTTTAGCGAAATGTTTTTTAACCTAACAGAATTCTTTGCCGACTGTTTTCTCTATAAATGAAGAAAATAAAGTAAATATTTAAGTGTTGTGAAAAGAATCTTATTTAGTTGTACAAAGTACTTCTTTAAAAATGAAAACTGTTGCCACCAGCGGAAAAGAAATACAGCCAAAATTTGGGAGCCACGTAAGAGAATTATATATAATAGATATGTAGTCCCTGTCCAAATTATTAGACGCACTATAAGATTCTACGTAAAATCTTGGTTATCACGTGATACTATACAGCTTTATTGTTTTTACGCGATTGAAACCGGTTCGCACTTGTTTATGTTCGTGTATCAATTAGTTAAATTAGACGATATGTTATATAAATATAGAATATTTATTACATCGTGTATTATATTAGTATATTATAATAATTAGACCAAATTATTAGACGAACTGTAGTTCTTAAATATTACATGTTTCGCGCAAGTTTAAATGCAATACCTTTATATTTAACCTATTGATACACGAGCGCAAAACGGTTTTAGCCGTGAAAAAACAATAAAGCTGTATAATAATATCACCTGATGATTAAGATTTTAAATAGAATCTCATAGCGTGGCTAATACATATATATATATATATATATATATATATATATATATATATATATATATATATATATATATATATATATATATATATATATATATATATATATATATACATATATATATATATATATATATATATATATATATGTAACATAAAAAGCTTCTATTAATCTTTTTACGTTAGTTTCTTTGCTATAAAACTTCATCCTAATTAATTATTCTAAACGAAATACTTTCTCACACTTTTAAAAGCCACATCCTGTTCTTAAATCTATTTTTGGCTCAACTATGCATTTAATTAAGAGCAGGACATATCTCCCTATGCTCTGTGTGGGAAAAGCTAGTTTTCTTTCATAAACCAATAGTAATCCTTATCACTTCCCTTTTCCCCTCAAATATAACAAAATAGAGGGAAATTCCTTTGCTACTTTCCCTAAGATAAAAACTTAAGCACACAGTTTTTGAGTGCGATTTGGAGCTCCGCCTTTGCTAGAAAATGTCTTAAATATACTATGTGAAGCTAATAAAATATTTTTTGCCTTCCAACTGCTATCTGCGTGGCCTAACATCACTCACCATGACTGCTACCCTTTCAAGCCTAGCAGGATAGATAAATTTTGCAGTTGGTTTGGCACTTTTTTTTTCACTGGCTCCATTAAAAAAAAATGCTTTTTTCAAATAAGTAAAAAATATATAAATATAAAAGGAAAGAAAATAATCGAATGAAGTTTTAGGAGATGCCGGCGTTGCTCGTGAAACAGATATCCTGACTAAAAGAATAAGAATTTCGGGACTTTCCTTCATAATGGGTCCAGACGTTGCCCCTACACCGTTGTACCGGAATCGCCGTTAAAGAATTGATGTCTTCGCTGTTTTGGTTTCGTTTTCGCCTACCGTGTGTTACCATCAACAATTAGCTTCTTGCGGATATACAGCAAGTGCTTGCTGTGTTGCCCTACTTGCTTGCTGCTTGTCGGTCTCATTGAGGATTGATAAAGGTTCAGCATATGATCGAATTGATTTCGTTTTCTGGCGATTTTCTCGAGTGTTCTGTGTTTCCTTGAACGGAAGATGACCAAAAATGTGATCTCAAGTGGTAGCTATGATTCCGCTCGCGTGTGCGCGTGATTCATCAAATATTAGAAGTGATTTATTGGTGATTAATTACAGATGTGATTGATATTTACTCTCAAAAGTTTAAGTTTTTAAACGTGAATACTTTTGAATCATTTACGCTCATATATTGAAATAGGAACATATAATTTTATGTTTATTGTTCCAAATATTTATTCCGGTAATAGTATATTTATCTATTAATATTTATATTTTGATAATAGTTCCATTTATTGATGCTATTATTCAATGGTTTATAATATTATTTGTTTAAATTAAATAATGATATTAAAATTTAGTGCTATCACATATTTTTTTTTCCACTTATAATTCAGTATGATTATAGTTTTAATTATTATTTAAGGAATCTTTTTTTTTATATTGCATTATATATCACAGTGTATAATATATTGATTGTAGAAGTAAAATTTAAATTTTTATTTAATTATGGTGTTTAAAAAAGCAAAATATGTGTTATTCATAAATTTAAATTTTTTTCCTTCTAAATGTTATATTTAATTATTGAAATTTATTTTGGTTATTTTAATGCCCTTACTGAGTGGCAAAAATTACAAATTTAATATGCATCAAAATGTAGAGGATAAACCAGACATACTAGTCTTTGAGCCTGACATTGGTGTTCAATTCACATCCTGGCTCAAACACTTCGAAAAACAAACTCTAGATGCTAAATGTAATGACGAATGGAAAGTTAGAAATTTTCAAAAATTCATTAAAGGTTCAGCTTTGAAATTGTATATTAATAACTGCCTTAATTGTAATTCATATCAGGAAATAGTTGAAATTTTTCAAGAACATTATTTTTCACCTCTCTTTGGCTTAAACGATTTTCAAAATTTAAAATTTTCTGGCCAAGCTAAAGACCTTAACTCATATTTTACTGAAAAGGTAGAGTTAGGTAGAAAGATAGGTTTAAGTAATGAACATATAATTGAGGGTCTATCTATAGATTTGCCTCCCCAAATTAAGACATTTTTGGTTTTAAAAGAACCCAAAACCCCGATTGAATGGCTCACAATTGTTTCGAAAATAATTCATGATGTACCTACGGTCTTACCCCAAACTGAAACTAAACAAAAATTACCAGAATCCAAATTTAATCGGTATGGACCACAATATCAAGGCTGGGTACCAAGGCGGCCATTCTTTAACAACTCGGGTAATCCAAATTATAATCCTCAACAAAATCAAAATTTTTCCCGGCCTAGTCAAAGTTATAACCTACAATCCCAATTTAGACCTAGAATTCGAAATGAAAAGTTTCATATAAATGAACAACAAACAAGTCATTTCGCCCAAGCTTCCCAGGAGTTGCCTCCTAAGCCATGTAAATACTGTGATAAGCTTGGTATAACCAATGCTTATCATTGGGGCCAAAATTGTATAAACAAACCTAATATTTTTACGGCTGAGAAACAAACTCAGCCTAAACAAGAAAGTGACCAACAACAAAATTGTCAATTAATAGTAACTGGATATGTACAATATAAAAACAAAAACAATATAAGTGACAAAAACCCAATTTTGACAAATAAAACTATCCTGTTAAACATTGATACAGGAAGTACATTAAATATAATTCCGGCTAAGCTTTTTGAAAAACTTAATGTCCTAAAAGAAAGAAAAGACTTTGTTAATGTAAAACAAACAAAAGGTATTTTACAACTTAACCACACTTGTACTTTAAATTTAAAAATTGGAGATATAGCTAGGTCAGTGGAATTTTATATATTAAATACTGATCTACCTTATGCCATACTGGGTTTAAAGGAATGTAATGGGTTTAAATTAGTGATAGATTGTGTTGAACGAGTTGTAATGCAAAATCAGAGGAAGCTGATAGTTTTTTCGGATTATAAAAGCAACGTGTCTTTACACATTTCTCCTGAAATCCAGGTTAATGATTGCAACAAAAATGCCAATAAAGAAAATAAAGCTAAGAATAAAAATAAGGAAAGTAGAAATAAAAGAAACAATGTTAAATCAATTAAAAATAAACAAAGTGAAATGATTATGGAAAATAAAATTTTGGATATGAAAGTAAACAAAAATAAAAATGTAAACAAAGAAAATTTAAAGAAGAATAAAATAAAAAATAGACTTAAAAATAAAGATTTAAATAGCAAAACTGAAAATAATCTTGAGTTTTCAAATGTTCTTGAGACTAAACGTGATAATGGTGCGCAACATTGTCAAAATCATGTTGACGGAATTATGCAAATTCAAGATGATGAAAAAAATTCCCAACTTCAGGAAATTTTAGAAGATTTTTCAGATATTTTTGCTAAAGATAAATATGATGTAGGGACAATAAGAATTGAACCTCAAAGGGTAAGATTAACATCAGACTTACCAGTATCCTTACGAGCATACAAAACTTCCCCAAAACAACAAGAGGAAATAGATAAACAAATAGAGGAATTGTTAAAGCATAATATTATTAAAGAAAGCTCTTCTCCCTATTCTGCTCCAGTAACTTTAGTTTATAAAAAAGATGAAAATAAAAAAAGTAGATTGTGTATAGACTTTAGAAAATTAAATCAAATCACTAAATCGGATGCAGAACCATTACCTCTTATAGAAACTCTTATAGATAAATTAGGGAACAATGTTTATTTTAGTAGACTTGATATGGTAAGTGGTTATTGGCAAATTCCAATCAACCCTGAAGACACTGAAAAACTTGCTTTTGTCACCAATAGTGGGTTATATGAATGGTTAAGATTGCCATTTGGGTGGAAGAACGCCCCTAGTATTTTTCAAAGAACAATACGTAGAATACTCACTAAACATAAAGTTTCATTTGCAGCTAATTATTTTGATGATATCATAATTTATTCTAATAGCTTTGAAGAACATTTAAATCATCTAAAGGAAATTTTTGAAATATGTAGATTTGAAAATTTAAAATTAAAACCTTCTAAATGTTCTTTTTTGCAAACTAAAATTCAATTTTTGGGTTATGAAATATGTCATGGTGTAGTAACTCCTGATAACAACAACATTGAAGCAATTAAAAACTTGAAACCTCCAACTAATGTTAAATCTCTTCAACGATTTTTAGGTTCAATAAATGTGTATAATAAATTTATAAATAATTATGCTAAAATTAGAGTACCTTTAAATAATCTCTTAAAGAAAAATACAACCTGGTGTTGGACTCCCAAATGTCAAGAGGCATTCGAAATTTTAAAGAATGCTTTAGTTTGTAAACCAATTTTGAAAATATTTAATCCTAAATTACCATGTCATATTTTTGTTGATGCAAGTCAAAGTGGTGTTGGAGCAATTTTGAAACAGCCAGATGTTTCAGGTGTCTTACATCCAATAGCATTCCATTCTCGTTCTCTTAGAGACTATGAGAAAAATTATGCTATCACAGAACTGGAATGTCTTGCTATTGTTGATGCATTAAACAAATTTTATCACTATTTATTTGGAAATAAATTTACCATACATACAGATCATGCGGCTTTAGTTTGGTTAAAAAATGTTAAAAATCTGAAAGGTAGATTGTTCCGCTGGTCTTTACTATTAAGTATGTATGATTATGATATAAAATACACAAAAGGCACTTTGAACTTTGAAGCTGACATGCTATCCCGAGATATTCCGGACAATATTGAAAACAATAGTATTTTGAAAACAAATGTGGATTTAAATAATGTAAGCCATTTTTCACATCTTTTGCAATTAGATGAAATTCGCGAAGCCCAACAAAATGATAATTTAACTGGGAATTTTATTAAAATAGATAATGTTTTGTGTTTACGTAAAAAGGGTTTTACCAAAATTGTTGTTCCGTTTTCTTTAAGGCATAAATTACTTGAAATTACTCATAAAAAATTTGGCCATCCGGGAATTCAAAAAACCATTAATTTGCTTACTCCTGTTTACTATTGGGAAAATATTACTTTGGACATTTCAAATTTTAACAAACATTGTCATACTTGTCAAATTAATAAAAAACCTAGACAGAAAAGATTTGGGTTACTTCAGGAAATGCCCCCAGTTGACAAACCTTTTGAAATAATTGCAATCGATAGTGTAGGTGGTTTTAATTATTACAATTCTACTAAAAAATATTTAACTTTAGTAATTGATCATCACACTCGATATATGTGGTCTTATGCATCTAAATCAATAACTACGGAAACTTATGTAAATTTTTTGCACCAAATTTTTCAAATTCAAACCCCTATAAGTATTTTGAGTGATAGAAATGCCGCGTTTACTTCTTCCCACTTTAAAAAATTTCTTAAACATAGCAAAATCAAACAATTGTTAACTACAGCCCATAGACCCGAAACTAATGGAAAAGTTGAACGTTTAGGACAAACCATTGTAACACGTTTAAAATGTAAAATTAATGATTCTTCTAAAAAAATTCCTTGGCCTAAATTATTAAAAGAAGTAACCGAAGAATATAATTTAACTCCACATTCAGTAACTAAATTCCCACCAGCTTATTTAATGTTTGGCACTCTCCCATTTAATCATCCTTTATCTGAAGAAATTTTTCCACCAATAGAAGAAGCAAGGAAAATTGCAGTTGAAAGAACTAAACAATATCATGAAAAAAATAAAATTTATTATGATGCAAGATTCACTCATATTGAATTTTCCCCATATGATAATGTAATGTATGAAGATTTTAAGTACCCCAATACTAGGAAACTTACCCCAACTTTTTCCGGTCCATATATAATTCTTGAAAAAATTTCTGATGTTAATTACAAAATAAATAAAAAGAATATTCATAATAAAGAAAATTCAGAAATAGTTCATATATCAAAATTGCGAAGGTACCACCCACCTGACAAACTTAAATTATGTCACGAATAAAAAACATGTAATAGTTTAAATAATAGAATTAATTATATTTTATATTGAATTTAATGATTTTTCATTGTTGAAATAAAATTAAAGAACACCGAATATGACGACAATACGCATAGTTCAATGGAACATGCGGTCCCCTTTTTTCTGGAAGATCCGACCTTTCAAAATTTTTCTTCAAGTTCAGCGTTACCCAATCTAGTAGGTTATGGGGCGATGGTAGTTTTGTCTCTGGTGAAAACCAAAAAAATAAATATTTATGCACCTTGTTGAATCTAGGATCTTCCAGCACATTATTGTTGAGAATAGGGACTGTTTTCCTCCTTTTGGGGAATACAGCCCCTAATCCAACAAAACAATTTCCCCTAATAACACTGAAGTCTTAAACTTCAGATTAAAGACCATTGTGTCAAATTTTTTTTACATTTTATATTGAAAATTTTTTTTGATAAAAAGTGTCAATTTGTATTTTTATATCTCATATCACTTGCATTTTCATATTTTTGTATCTTTCTTGTTATTGAATATGAATATTTACATCTTTTAGGAAATTTTTATAGATTTTCTTGTCTTAAGTGAAAAGTTTATTTTAATTGTGTTAGTATGAGGAATAACTTTATTTACTGTGATTATAAAAAAGGACTGAAAAAACTTAATCACAAAAAAATTTTGAAAATGGAGATCTAACACTTCATTTCGATAGTAGCGCTACTTCAAATTTTATTTTCTTCCTCTAACACTGTATGAAAATTTTTTTTACATAGTGTGCAAGTGTGTTTTTTTTATAATTCATGTTACTTTATATCTTGTTGATTTTACAAATATTATTATTATTTTAATTGTGTCATCATAAGGAAAGTTTTGCAAAGGGATAATTTTAAAAATTTTTTTGATGTTAGTTAAAATTTTTCGGCGAGGGGGGATGTAACATAAAAAGCTTCTATTAATCTTTTTACGTTAGTTTCTTTGCTATAAAACTTCATCCTAATTAATTATTCTAAACGAAATACTTTCTCACACTTTTAAAAGCCACATCCTGTTCTTAAATCTATTTTTGGCTCAACTATGCATTTAATTAAGAGCAGGACATATCTCCCTATGCTCTGTGTGGGAAAAGCTAGTTTTCTTTCATAAACCAATAGTAATCCTTATCACTTCCCTTTTCCCCTCAAATATAACAAAATAGAGGGAAATTCCTTTGCTACTTTCCCTAAGATAAAAACTTAAGCAGTAATCCTTATCACTTCCCTTTTCCCCTCAAATATAACAAAATAGAGGGAAATTCCTTTGCTACTTTCCCTAAGATAAAAACTTAAGCACACAGTTTTTGAGTGCGATTTGGAGCTCCGCCTTTGCTAGAAAATGTCTTAAATATACTATGTGAAGCTAATAAAATATTTTTTGCCTTCCAACTGCTATCTGCGTGGCCTAACATCACTCACCATGACTGCTACCCTTTCATATATATATATATATATATATATATATATATATATCACAAAACCTATTTCATTGTTTTATTGCCGTAAGATTGAGAAATCATGTATTCAGAGTGGTCATTACAGAATAATCTCCAATGTGATTTTCACTTTTCTCCCATAGGCATGGTGTAAGTAAAAGCAACTGATTAGTTATTGCCGACCCGCATAAAAGGTGATCTACTCTATGATTTAATCAAAATGAAACAAGCAAACAAAGGCTTGCTCAAAGACACAAAGAAATAATGTAGCTTGTATTAAAGTACAACTTTAATTTACTGAATGAATGACTAATTGAAAAGCCAGATCTTATAAAGAGTATAATGAACATTATTGAAAAATACGAGACGATATTTAAATGAGTTAAAATATAGTAAAGGGCATGGAATAATTAAATTAAGCACAATAAGGTTTATTCGAGCATTATCGCTCATAAAAGTGATACAAAAAATCATTATTGCATTTTTTTTTGCTCAGAAAAGATAGTCAGATGTCTCTTAAACACTTTTAATTATTGTTCCAGGGTACGAAAGGGAATTTTGCACCTGAAATTGCAATAAATCTGTAGAAATGTCTTACCATCATTTTACCGATTAAACAAAACATTGTCATGGTTTCCTAGAATTCTGAACAATGCTGAGTTAACTATATTTCTTTCCTTCATGAGTAATTGCATTATGTATTATATCCGAATGAATGATATGTCAGTGTTCAATATAATGAGAAACTAATGTATTTTTTTAAAAAGATGCTAAAAAAAATATTATAGCCTCTAGAATTAGAAAAAGGAAACTAAATTTCACCCATATTCTCAACTTAAACTACACATGGGGTATAACAATAAGTTTTCACAAACCCCATACGCTTAAAAAAAATTGTAATGAAAATAAATAAATAAATTAAAATAAAAGCAGTTCAAAAGCAAATTATCAATTTGAATTTAATATTCTTTTAGAGATAAAAGCATTGGCTACGAATTTTAAGATGAAAATTTTATTTGTAATTTAATGTGTATAAAGGAAAACAATATTTTAATTTAATATTTATTTTTAATTTAAAATCTATTTTTAATTTAATATGTATTTTTAATTTAATATATATTTTTAATTTAATATATATGAATTTAGGCCATAACTGAAGCACAATTCGATAACTGAAGCACAAAAATCGCTCTAACTATCTATATCGGTATTGATTGACCGTTTTAAAAGAAAAAATACATTTGATTGATAATGGTGAAACTATTCTCCGCTAAGAATTTTTAAAAAATTCAGATCTGAATTTCCTATGTGATTTGAGTATCCGATGCCTTGAATATTCAAGTTTACCTAAGTCGCAATTTTCATTTTGAATTGAAACAAAAAAATACCAAACAAAATTCAGTAATTTAGGTAGCTACACTTATTATATATGAATTGATTGAATGGAGAAAAATTAACAAAATCATTACTTACCAAAACTAGACAAACAGCAGCGATCAATGCAATCTTCATCTTTAATTTTTTGTATAGAGATTTACTGGATATAGACTGGAGAAAGCACCTATATCTGAATTTAACAATATGCAAATTTGATATTTATACCCTCTATCGATCACTTCAAAACAACGTCATTAAGTGGTTTTATCAAAAAGATATATTCGATAATCAATGCAGAATTGTTATGTTTCTTTTGTTTCGAAAACCAAAGTTTGTTGTTTACCTGAAGAAACAAACTTTGTTTTTCGCATTTTTGAGAAATTTTCACTCGTTATCTGCATAACATATTTATCTGACGAAAAATCTAGATCTGAAAATGATTGCGAAAATTTTAGAAATGCATTATATTGTTAGTAAAATTTTAAAATATCTCGAAAACATTTTTATTTACTTTGTAAACATTTAAGAATCTCCTTTTCTCTGCAGTTAAAACATTTTAAATATATTTAAGTAACATTTCATGAACATTCTTAACATCAGTTTTTATAGGTTTATGCCAAACTACTTCTCACAAACCGAAGTTAACTCATAAATGTAAAAATAAATACTTCAATTAATTAAATGTAATTAAATATTAAAATTATTTTCCATAATTTCACAAATCGCGCACTCATCAACATACTGTAAGATATTTTTTATACTTTTTTTTCTTCATATTCCGATCTTTAAATAAAGTCCACCAGACTCAAATAGGATACGTAAATGCCATAAAACTGTATAAAAGGTGACCTGAATCGAATTTCTCTTTTTTATATAAATCTCCAATCAAATTTAAATTTATGTTTACAAGAGTAAAATTAGCTGCATTTTAACATAAATAAATGTCTTACGAAGGCATTTAAATCCAAAGTCAAATCTTGAAATATTATTTGCTAAGTGATTAAGTTTAAATATTCTTCAATGTATTCGAGGCTGGTTAAGCTAGTTAGTCCACATAAGTTAGGATGGACTTTTAATGAGAGTCCTTAGCTTAAAAGTTTGGTGATCCTTTTTCGAATAAGACACCTCTTTTCATAAATGGTGAACCCCTTATGGTGTCTTGGGATATTCATTCACTTTTAGATGCACCTGGATAATTTTTTTAAAAAAATTTTTCCGCACATGCGCTGTATAAAGCAACTACTTCAATTACTCTTATCTGGCGCAGTATTTTTTATTGTTTTTTTTTTAATTTTAAAGCAATAATTTCGTTATCAGTTTAAAATTGATTCAAACGCTTTGTTTATTTTTTTTTAAATATTTAAGCTATGGCAAAAGTGGCACTAGATCTAGTATATATTTCGGACATTTTCCAAAGGTCTAATCATACTAGATCTGGTTAAGTGCAATTGCCTGGTATACATTTGCAAGGTATATCCTACACTGATGTTTTTTTAAGGTCAAGTGCCATTGCCCGGTTACCCTACACTGATGTTTTTTTAAGGTTCAGTGCCACTGCCCTGTATACATTTGCCCGGTATACCCTTCACTGATGTTTTTTTAAGATCAAGTGCCACTGCCCGGTATATATTTGCCCGATACTTCAAATACTGATGTTTGTTCTAATCTATCGTCAGTAAGTATTTAAATATCGAATAAATGTAATTATATCCACGAATAAATTAATATCAAATCGGATGTAATAAATATTTCGGACATTCACCAAAGCGACTAATTTGATTGTCAACATTCACCGGTGAAAGTCAACAACCACAGATTTCAGTCAGTCGCAATAACATGTACATCATTTACATAATAACCTCATCAGGACGATTATTTCATACATTGCCTAAATAGCATCCGGCATTTCAAAAAACAAAAATAATTGGTTTTGTTGGCGATGATCTCGTAAGGCGATAAAGAATCATGCATAGTACAGGTAAGGAAGATATTAACCTCGAAGGAAAAGTGGATGAATACCCCTAGGATCCTCAACTTATTCTTATACAAAAAAAGAATTAAAATGCATTATCAACGCTGTTTTTTCTTTGATTCTCACCAAAATTTACATTTATATTCAGTATTGTTTGGAAAAACCTCACTGGAAATGTATTCAACTGCTACACTCAACCTTTAGATATTCTTATAATTTACTTCACAAATAGTTTTATCTACTAGGGCTATTATCTATTATTATTATTATTTTATCAATAGTAATTTTGACTTCCAGGTTTGAATTTTTAAGAATTTTATTTTTCAAGAGAATAGTATCATAAGTTAATAACTTAAACAAAATTACAGTTATATCATATACCGTTTTGTTTATATTTCAAATTAAAAGTAATAAGCTGTTCTTTACTCCCCATCTATTAAATGCTGGGGAAAAATAAAATAAAAGTGCGTAGTTTGGCATAAATTAACTACAGATAGTAGATAATGGTGAAAATTGAAGAAGAAATAACATACACTAAAGAATTTTTAAAAAAAAATTTTCTGGAAATGAATTCAAATCTTATGTACAATGACAACAATTAAATATATTGAAAAAATAACAATGGCACTTATTTTGAACTCCATTAAAAACTGTTTTTAGTCATTTAATGAAATCTTAAATATCAAAATTAAATTAACAAATTTTAAAAATTTTACAGAAAAGTAAAAATAAATTATTGTAATAGAGAAAGAAAAACGTTGATCAAGTGGCTTAATCCACTCTGCTTGAGTCTAGTTTATAGTATTTTATAACCGTTTGAGCAAATTTTAAGTATACGACGCTAAATATTCAAATCCGTAGTCTTGAAATTTTGAACACAAGGAACTCCTACATCAAGAATTAGGATAAACTAGCCTTTGGGGACTACTGTTTAATGGAACTAAAAAAACGAAAATTTCCCAGGTTTAGCTCAATTGCAAGGGGACTCTAACCCATGATCCCTGTCCCTGACTTAAATATCCACTGAGGATATTTTAAGTCAGCACTGTAGTCTGAGCGAGCTAGGAGCAGAATTCGAATTAGCCAACGCTGATATGGAACCTAGGTCATCTCATTCAGAGGCTTGCGCTCTATACCCAAAGTGAATGTTGTTTTGTGTAAAGTTTAATCAAATTTCGAGAATTGTTTGAGCCAGATCAATAAAATTGGTTAAATTTTTTTAAAATATGCTTTGTTATACAATCAAAATTGTGAACCGCAAAAGTAATTTTATCAGAACAATAGAAAACAAACTTTCACAAATCATCTCGTAAGTATTTTTTTTTTTTGAAGGGAGAAAAGCAAAATTAGCAGAATTTGTAATTTCTAAGGTAGAATTTTTTAAAAAAAAGATACATTATGCATGCTAAATGCTACAGATGGGAGTGGGATTTTTTAATCTACCAAATCTTGAAACAATGTCTCTTTTTAAACACATCATGCGTCCATTAACAGAAAAATTTACTATTATTTTTTTTTCAGATTTACTTTTCAGTTAAATTTAAATTTTATTTTTGACCCAAATTGTTAAAGTATGGGTAATGATTAGGAAAGTAAAAAATATCATGATAAAAATGCGCCTTATGAAACAAATCTGCTTCGTTTTCTATCATCTTATTTAAACATCCTTAAAAATAGCTTAATAAGCACTTTTGCCACCTCTGGACTTTGACATTGAATACAATAGCTTTCTTTATCTGTTTAAAATTTTGAAATGCAAAATGTTGCTATTGTTTTTGAAGTCTGTTAGATATTATTGTTTTTGTTTTTAAAGCACGGATTTCAGGAAATGCCATACACTTCAGAAGTACCTTTTATCCGGAATGAAACCAATCGCAAAACTATCGCACGCAAATGTCCAAATTTTATTTTTCGTCAATTAAATTATTTAATAGAAAATTGGTTAAATCTTTTGATATACAAGTTTTCTAAAAGCAAACTAGCCATTTAAACCTTCAGTGTATTAAATAAAAAATAAACCTATAGGAATTGAACGAAAAATAAATTAGCTATAGAAAATCTCGTTACTAAGCTTATTTCTATTTTTTTTTTTTTTTTTTTTTACAATTAGCTATTTTTCTCATTTATGCTTGTCTATAAAGTGTTCTAAATTCCTAACGGCAGAGAATTTTTTCAATCCACATTCGAAAATTCAATGCCGTTTGGTGTAAAACGTGTTTTTATGTTGACTCCCGCCAAAGCTCTCATTTTGGGAACAAGGAAAACTCTTAATATTTTGTACCAAATATATTATTTTGCTTTGCGTCTATAATAATAAAACTGCTTTAACAATTTTATAAAATTATCATTTTATATAGTCTTGGTTAATAGTTTAAAAATTACAAAATTTATAAAAAAAATCTCATAAAGTTGCTTGTAGTCTGAAAACTTTACAATAAAATGAAATAACCTTGCGTACTCTTCTAAAGGTTCAAATGTTGTTTTACTTTGAAATTAATCGGTGAAGATTTGTTTAGGTTTTATGAGCTGTGTCCCGAATTAATTCGCAAAAGGCGCTTTGGCGCACATTCCAGTATCGAAAGTGCGAAGTAAGCAGCTACCGGCTGCCTCCCCTAAGTTTTTTGTAATACAGTAGTTGTAGTCGTGATTGTGACGTAAAAGGATTGCCAGCGGTCTTCCGCAGCTTGTGTTAACTTACCTCCGTTATTTAATAAAATGTTATTATTATTATAGCTCATCGTATTTTTTGAATAATTCGTCGTAATCGTGCACAAGCTGACTTGAAAAAATAAGGCTTAAAACTTTGAAATTTTCTGGACGAATTGTAACTGTAAGGAAACGCGTAAACATCCGAGTCCAAAGATATTCTTTTTTCTCCTTAAACCTTTGGGTTGTATCATTTTAAAGTACTTCTAAATTATTTTTTAAATACTTATCATTAATTATTTTTAAATAACTATCATTAATTATCTTTTAAGCAAACAAAGATACAAACTATTTTTTCAAAAATCTGAAAAGTGATCTAACTTCTTTAATTTCTAATCTAATCCATTCATAACCACCAATGAATCAGTCTAAATGTGTTATTAATATAAACACTTATAGAGGAGATAATAGTTCCTTGTATCAATTTTATTTATTTTATGCTGAAAGATCAACTCAAAATTTTAGAAACTTTGCGAAAATCACATTTAACGGCTCTCCATTAATATAATTTATTGCTATAAATTGAAAACTACATATTTTGAATGCTAAAGTCTTTAGGTCGGACATATATAGAAATTAGAAGACCTTAACCGACAAATATTTGATATTTAACAGCCAAATGATGTGAGAATAAAAGAAGACACCCATACACCGAACTGTAAAACATTTTGAGATCAAGTGACAGTAAAAAGTACCGGAACTCAGGGTGTCAGTACTTGTTAGCGCTAAATTTTACACAAGGAAAAATTGGATATTCCGCATTTTTTATGCAGTAATATTTATTGTAAATTTACTAAATCACTATAATTAAATAAGTATTAAAGTAGGAATTTTGGTATAAAATTTTACGGTTCTAGTATTGACGTAATATTGACGCCAAAAATACTTAATCCATTTTGGTAATAGTTACGGAAACAAGGTATGTACAAAAAGTAAATTTAAGTAAAAAATGGCAGTAACTCATTTGAAAGAAACGAAAAATACCTCCAAACTATTATTGACGTCAATGATGTTTATTTCATTTTGGCAATAGATATTAATCGAAATAAAAAAATAAAATATGTACTAATAAGCGAAGTGAATGGAGAAATAATACTAATTCGTTAAGGGAAAACTTAAAACATCGCCGCGTTATTATTATTGCCGATGATACTTAATTAATTTTGGTAATACGCACTACTGAGCTATGGTAATAGTCGCAGTTTTTACAGGTACTAAATATACAAATATAGGTACACACTATATTATATTAGTATCTTCGGTGCCTATTAAATCTGCACCAATTATGTGGCATCATAATATAGATACTGTGAAATGAGGTATTTTACGGCCCCTCAAAAGTAATAAGGTAAATTTTGATAATCATGAGTTGGCCTCCAGCAATTCATCATATTATTATAAATGATACTAAATACAGTTAGTCGTTATTTTGATGGGATCAACTATTAAAAACATATTTTGCTTAATTTAATAACTTAACTCATCTATCGAAAAGCACAAAGCATAATAATGAATGAAATTATTTTAGTTTCACATATTAATTGTGACGTTATATACCTTTCAGTTTTGAGCACGAATTATCGTTATGTTCTTCAGTAATGTTTTACCGATTTTTTTCTTTTCTTTTTTTTTTTTCCCAGTACAAAGTATTCACTAAAATGAACCCTATTCAGCTAGGATGTTTTCAAAGCATAACCATTTAAAAAAATACACTCAGTTTCAGATTACTTAATGCTAATCTGGTTACGTTATCCACCTATTCTATTACGTTCATGTTGATCATTGTGTTTTTCTGACATAAAAAATTACACAACAACAAATAAAAAAATAATTAAGTATTAAAGATCAAGCAATAAACTCTTTTATTTTATTTATAAGAGTTATAAGTAGGCAAACATCCTTGATCATATGTTTGAATTATTTGAAGAAAAAAAAGAATCGGCTGCAGTTTGATTTATACAAATGGTGCTATACTCAAAACCATTGAGATTATTCATTTTTAAAACGTCTTTCCCAAACTCTCTTAACTGAAACTGTGAAGAGAAACGAGTTTGACCAAAGACTTCTGCACGCTAGTGTACATTCAAAACTTTATCGTTTTTCTTCAATATTTTCTTCAGTACTTTCATCACTGTCCAATTTCGGTTCTTCCTCTGTTTCGGCCTCTGTCGGCGGTATTGTTGAAACAGAAGGAGCCCTGCATCTCTCATTATACCTGACTTTACCATACTAAAAGAAAAATAATAGTGTTTAATTAAATTACTGCTCATTATCTAGAAGACCCAAACGTACAGTCTCTGGCCCCAACTATTAGGCGCACTGTAGTTTTTTAACAATTACATGTTTTGCACGAGTGTATATGCAATACATGTAATACATGTACATGTACATGTGGAAGCTGAAGTAAAGGCCGTCGTGAATGCTACAATATTTTCAAACCGCAAAATATCACGAAGATTGAAGGTCTCTGAAGCTAGAGTGCGACGCATAAAGGAGAAAATTGGGTCAGGGAACGAATTGAGCCCGAAAAGAAAGGAGAGATGCTGTTGAATTTCATAGTCCAGCTAATAATTTCATAGTGCGGACTGTGAAAGCTCAAATTTCATATTCATTTTTAGTTTTCTGAAAAGCTTAGAAATATAAAAATATTAACATCAGCTTAAATCTTTTAAAATTGTGCCTATAATAGGGTCCAAATCTTATTTTTAATCACGTTACAAATTTCAACGAACTCTTAGTAATAAATAATAATAGATAATAAATCAATAAATAAATTAATAATAACATTAAGGAACAAATTATTAGTTACATTTGTACAAATACTTGATCATGAATAATTTGGATGCAGGAATTTCAAATTTGAAATTATTTTTTTAATGACCGTTTTACCCAATTTTTTGTCGAAATGTAGAAGTTTAAAAACGTTATTTATGAAGAAAAAAAATCGCGTAAATGTTGCAACACACTTCAAGGAGTGATAGGGCACATCACCAGGATTAAAAGTGCACATAAGCCCATACCCGAAATTGTCGTCGTGCGCAGTTAGGGGCGCTTCCTTTTCATGACCTGTTCAAAGCACACGAAGAAACAGTTCATTATAGGGAATCATCTCTTTTGGTACATGACGTTGAGTTGAGCATGAGTTCCTATACAATTTTAATCCTGGTGATGCGCCCCAATTTCTCTATAAGTTTGTAATAAATCAATACAAACTTATGAAATGAATGAATTAATATTATCACGGCCACCCGGTTATATATACCATTTTCAAAGTTGTACATTTCCACAAAAAAAAAAAATAGACTAAAAATTTCTTTTAAAAAAAAACTGTGGCTCGTAAGGAGAAACTTATTGCAATTCTGAAATCAGCGATACGAAAGAATCTGAGTTCTGTTAGAAAATCTCGGAAAACAAAAACAAAAAATTGTTCTCAGGGGTCTGTCTAGGTTTTTCTGACAGGTACCTATTTTGTGAAAATTTAGACGTAATTTGTGAAAAATTAAAAATTATATTAAGAAATCAACACAAAAATATGGATTTATCGTTTCTTAAGGGATACAAAAATGAAATTTTAAGAAAAAGTATTTTGTGAAACTACCGTTTTTCCAAAATTGAATTTGTGAAACTACTTTTTTCCTAAAGTTGAATTTGTGAAGGTACCGCTAAACGGTAGTAAATTCGGCCTGGACAGACCCCTGGTTCTACAGTGTAGCCAATAAATAAATAACAGGTAAATAATAGTTAATAAATAATTGAATAATTGAATGATAAATAAACAAATAATAAATAAATGAATGAATGAATGAATAAAAATAAATAAATAAATAACAAATAAATAAACCCTACATACTTTATTTGGTGTGACATAATTGGGAACGCAACTTAATTTTTAATAATTGAATAATTGAATGATAAATAAACAAATAAATAAATGAATGAATGAATAAAAATAAATAAATAACAAATAAATAAACCATACATACTTTCTTTGGTGTGACATAATTGGGAACACAACTTAATCTTTAATAATTGAATGATAATTAAACAAGTAATAAATAAATGAATGAATGAATGAGTAAAAATGAATAAATAAATAACAAATAAATAAACCATACATACTTTATTTGGTGTGACATTATTGGGAACACAACTTAATCCTTCGGCACAAGGACATGCAAATCTATATTTTCCAAAAATTTCTGTGTTGCCACTAGAGCAACGGCATCCTAATTAGCAAAACAAAATGAAATTTTGTAAATGAATATCACATGTAAAAATAAAAAAATAAAAATAGTTAGGATTAGAAATAGCATTCAGATAAATAAGATTCATTCTCAGTTCTTCTTTAAACAAAAATATTAAATAATCGGAAGCAAATAGAAAGCACACATTTGCTTGAATTCATGACGCGCACATTGAAACTCTAATAAATGTTCATAATATATAAATAAAATATTAACAAATTAAGTGTTTTCTACTGTTTAAAACTGCTGTGAAATTAAGAAATTTGTTTTTAAAATTACTCGGAAAACAATTAATTAACTTTTTAAACAGCAATGTCTGGCAAATGTTCTGCAAGCAATGTAATTATACCAGATTTACGTTCAAGCTGAACCGTAGTATTGCGTAATCAAATGCAAAAAATCAGTTATACAAAAAAAAAAATATTATTTTAAAATTATCAATACTATTACTTAACTACTAACACGCATCCCATAGTTTACGCTAGACATGAATTTTGATTCACACGCTAGATAAAATGTCGCCAGCGGTACAGCAGACAGGTTTAAAGTTAGTATGAAAGATCAATGCGTTTCCATCGTTGAGCAATGTTGTAGCCTACTCTGGTCATACGTTTTGGTGATCAAAATTAGACCTTCAGATCATGTGATTTAACACCCTATAATCCTTTTAAACTGAAGTTTCGGCCAACAATCTCACAATCATCCAAGATTTGAGATTTATCCACATTTATGTAAAACAGTCCTTGAAAATTTCAAGAATGGGATGCATGCAGGAACGCCAAACCTTGGAGGCCATTTTCTTGGTATTCTATTTAAAACATAACGCTATACTGTATAAATAAGGGGAAAAAGTCTAATTTTTTGATTAAAAGCCTACGTTTTCTTCCGTATAACTTCTTGTGTAAATTTGGATGAACCCTACAGAAATATTCAAAACTATTTATGTGATATAATATTAAAAATGCAATTTTTTTCTTAGGAATATTTGAAATTTTTTTACTTTACTTTCGTCTTATTTCAGTTAAATATTTTCTAATGTATCTATTATTTCTTTATTTATTTCCTAATATTTCCTTGATAATGATTACACAAATCGCAATTCAGTCATTTTTTAAAAATTATTATAAAGTATTGTAAACAGTTTTGTAGTATTAAAGTGTATTACGATGGTTTAGTTAAAATGGTTGTTGACCTGAATTCAAAAGAGAAATTTTTTTCTTAGGAATATTTGAAATTTTTTTACTTTACTTTGGTCTTATTTCAGTTAAATATTTTCTAATTTATCTATTATTTCTTTATTTATTTCCTAATATTTCCTTGATAATGATTACACAAATCGCAATTCAGCCATTTTTTTAAAAATTATTATAAAGTATTGTAAACAGTTTTGTAGTATTAAAGTGTATTACGATGGTTTAGTTAAAATGGTTGTTGACCTGAATTGAAAAGAGAAATTCCATAAGTTGTGATATAAGAATAAGAAACATTTCCATCTATTGTTAAAGTATAAAATAAGATTTGATAAGCGGAATACAATTGAAATTATTCTCTATTCTTTTCTAATATTTTTTCAAGTATTATTTTATTTGCTCTGATTAATTTTTCTTTTATAAAAAATTGATTACTCAACATTAAAGGAAAAAGACTAAACTTAACACTAAAGGAAAAATAAACAAAGATTAATGTGAGGCAACCATGAAGGTTGGTAAAACGGACCGAGTTAACCAAATCCCAGATCCTAATTAAATAAAACAAAAACAAATGTCATTAAATTTTAAGCATAAAATAGTGTTTAAGAAATTATTTAATGTGAAATTTATTTGGCAAGCCTGAGAACTCTTCGAGTTTCATTTTTGTGAGAATAATATTTCTATAATTTTTTAATGCTAATCCAAAGAAGGAGGGGAAAAAATTAAAAATATTATTTTTGTGACACACCGAAGAAACATTACATTATGACCACCCTGCTAGCACCCGCAGTGACATTGATTCCACAAGGTGCTGTTAGGTAGTCTGAGGTATCTGGTACCAAGCGCTCACCAACGGGTCCTGCAATTCCCTCACATTGCGAGGGGATATCGTGGCAGCACGAATTTGGTTTTCCAAGTAGGACCACAAATGCTCCATTGGATTAAGGTCGGGTGAATTTGGGGGCCAAGACATGACTTGAAAGTCACTGGAATGTTCCTTAACGATTCGACCCAATATGACATGGTGCATTATCCTGCTGGTAAACACCATCCCCCGCAGGAAAAACTGTTGCCTTGAATGGGTGAACCTGGTCTGCAACTGTGTTCAAGTAGCTTACAGACGTCAGGGATTGTTTTACGAGGATTATGGGTCCTAATGTGCCCCATGAAAACATTGTTCCAAGGCGAGAAACCATGAAAACCTGGGCGAGCCCATTGTTGTAGATGGAGGGTGGTCATAATGTAATGACTCTTCGGTGTGCATATATATATATATATATATATATATATATATATATATATATATATATATATATATATATATATATATATATATATATATATATATATATATATATATATATATATATATATATATATATATATATATATATATATATATATATATATATATATATATATATGAAAGGGTAGCAGTCATGGTGAGTGATGTTAGGCCACGCAGATAGCAGTTGGAAGGCAAAACATATTTTATTAGCTTCACATAGTATATTTAAGACATTTTCTAGCAAAGGCGGAGCTCCAAATCGCACTCAAAAACTGTGTGCTTAAGTTTTTATCTTAGGGAAAGTAGCAAAGGAATTTCCCTCTATTTTGTTATATTTGAGGGGAAAAGGGAAGTGATAAGGATTACTATTGGTTTATGAAAGAAATCTAGCTTTTCCCACACAGAGCATAGGGAGATATGTCCTGCTCTTAATTAAATGCATAGTTGAGCCAAAAATAGATTTAAGAACAGGATGTGACTTTTAAAAGTGTGAGAAAGAATTTGGAATAGAATAATTAATTAGTAATAAAGTAGGAGTTGTTTTATAGCAAAGAAACTAACGTAAAAAGATTAATAGAAGCTTTTTATGTTACATCCCCCCTCGCCGAAAAATTTTAACTAACATCAAAAAAATTTTTAAAATTATCCCTTTGCAAAACTTTCCTTATGATGACACAATTAAAATAATAATAATAATATTTGTAAAATCAACAAGATATAAAGTAACATGAATTATAAAAAAAAACACACTTGCACACTATGTAAAAAAAAGTTTCATACAGAGTTAGAGGAAGAAAAAAAAATTTGAAGTAGCGCTACTATCGAAATGAAGTGTTAGTACTCCATTTTCAAAAATTTTTTGTGGATTAAGTTTTTTCAGTCCTTCTTTATAATCACAGTAAATAAAGTTATTCCTCATACTAACACAATTAAAATAAACTTTTCACTTAAGACAAGAAAATCTATAAAAATTTTCTAAAAGATGTAAATATTCACAATCAACAACATGAAAGATAAAAAAAAAATATGAAAATGCAAGTGATATGAGATATAAAAATACAAATTGACACTTTTTATCAAAAAAAATTTCAATATAAAATGTAAAAAAAATTTGACACAATGGTCTTTAATCTGAAATTTAGGATTTCAGTGTTGTTAGGGGAAAATTTTTTGCTGGATTAGGGGCTGTATTCCCCAAATGGAGGAAAACAGTCCCTAGTCTCAACAATAATGTGCTGGAAGATCCTAGATTCAACAAGGTGCATAAATATTTATTTTTTTGGTTTTCACCAGAGGCAAAACTACCATCGCCCCATATCCTACTAGATTGGGTAACGCTGAACTTGAAGAAAAAATTTGAAAGGTCGGATCTTCCAGAAAAAAGGGGACCACATGTTCTTTTGAACCATGTGTAATGTTGTCATATTTGGTGTTTTTAATTTTATTTCAACAATGAAGAATCATTAATTTTAATATAAAATATATTCAATTCCATTTAAATAATTACATGTTTTTTATTCGTGACATAATTTCAGTTTGTCAGGTGGGTGGTACCTTCGCAATTTTGATATATGAACTATTTCTGTATTTTCTTTATTATGAATATTCTTTTTATTTATTTTATAATTAACATCAGAAATTTTTTCAAGAATTATATATGGACCGGAAAAAGTGGGGGTAAGTTTCCTAGTATTGGGGTATTTAAAATCTTCATACATTACAGTATCATTTGGGGAAAATTCAATATGAGTGAATCTTGCATCATAATAAATTTTATTTTTTTCATGATATTGTTTAGTTCTTTCAACTGCAATTTTCCTTGCTTCTTCTATTGGTGGAAAAATTTCTTCAGATAAAGGATGATTAAATGGGAGAGTGCCAAACATTAAATAAGCTGGGGAAAATTTAGTTACTGAATGTGGAGTTAAATTGTATTCTTCGGTTACTTCTTTTAATAATTTAGGCCAAGGAACTTTTTAGAAGAATCATTAATTTTGCATTTTAATCGTGTTACAATGGTTTGTCCTAAACGTTCAACTTTTCCATTAGTTTCGGGTCTATGGGCTGTAGTTAACAATTGTTTGATTTTGCTATGTTTAAGAAATTTTTTAAAGTGGGAAGAAGTAAATGCGGCATTTCTATCACTCAAAATACTTTTAGGGGTTTGAATTTGAAAAATTTGGTGCAAAAAATTTACATAACTTTCCGTAGCTATTGATTTCGAAGCAAAAGACCACATATATCGAGTGTGATGATCAATTACCAAAGTTAAATATTTTTTGGTAGAATTATAATAATTAAAACCACCTACACTATCGATTGCAATTATTTCAAAAGGTTTGTCAACTGGGGGCATTTCCTGAAGTAACCCAAATCTTTTCTGTCTAGGTTTTTTATTAATTTGACAAGTATGACAATGTTTGTTAAAATTTGTAATGTCCAAAGTAATATTTTCCCAATAGTAAACAGGAGTAAGCAAATTAATAGTTTTTTGAATTCCCGGATGGCCAAATTTTTTATGAGTAATTTCAAGTAATTTATGCCTTAAAGAAAATGGAACAACAATTTTGGTAAAACCCTTTTTACGTATGCACAAAACATTATCTATTTTACTAAAATTTCCTGTTAAATTATCATTTTGTTGGGCTTCGCGAATTTCGTCTAATTGCAAAAGATGTGAAAAATGGCTTACATTATTTAAATTAACATTGCTATTGTGTTCACTATTGTCAGGAATATCTCGGGATAACATGTCAGCTTCAAAGTTTAAGGTGCCTTTTGTGTATTTTATATCATAATCATACATACTCAATAGTAAAGACCAGCGGAACAATCTACCTTTCAGATTTTTAACATTTTTTAACCAAACTAAAGCCGCATGATCTGTATGTATGGTAAATTTATTTCCAAATAAATAGTGATAAAATTTGTTTAATGCATCAACAATAGCAAGACATTCCAGTTCTGTGATAGCATAATTTTTCTCATAGTCTCTAAGAGAACGAGAATGGAATGCTATTGGATGTAAGACACCTGAAACATCTGGCTGTTTCAAAATTGCTCCAACACCACTTTGACTTGCATCAACAAAAATATGACATGGTAATTTAGGATTAAATATTTTCAAAATTGGTTTACAAACTAAAGCATTCTTTAAAATTTCGAATGCCTCTTGACATTTGGGAGTCCAACACCAGGTTGTATTTTTCTTTAAGAGATTATTTAAAGGTACTCTAATTTTAGCATAATTATTTATAAATTTATTATACACATTTATTGAACCTAAAAATCGTTGAAGAGATTTAACATTAGTTGGAGGTTTCAAGTTTTTAATTGCTTCAATGTTGTTGTTATCAGGAGTTACTACACCATGACATATTTCATAACCCAAAAATTGAATTTTAGTTTGCAAAAAAGAACATTTAGAAGGTTTTAGTTTTAAATTTTCAAATCTACATATTTCAAAAATTTCCTTTAGATGATTTAAATGTTCTTCAAAACTATTAGAATAAATTATGATATCATCAAAATAATTAGCTGCAAATGAAACTTTATGTTTAGTGAGTATTCTACGTATTGTTCTTTGAAAAATACTAGGGGCGTTCTTCCACCCAAATGGCAATCTTAACCATTCATATAACCCACTATTGGTGACAAAAGCAAGTTTTTCAGTGTCTTCAGGGTTGATTGGAATTTGCCAATAACCACTTACCATATCGAGTCTACTAAAATAAACACTGTTCCCTAATTTATCTATAAGTGTTTCTATAAGAGGCAACGGTTCTGCATCTGATTTAGTAATTTGATTTAATTTTCTGAAGTCTATACACAATCTACTTTTTTTATTTTCATCTTTTTTATAAACTAAAGTTACTGGAGCCGAATAGGGAGAAGAGCTTTCTTTAATAATATTATGCTTTAACAATTCCTCAATTTGTTTATCTATTTCCTCTTGTTGTTTTGGGGAAGTTTTGTATGCTCGTAAGGATACTGGTAAGTCTGATGTTAATCTTACCCTTTGAGGTTCAATTCTTATTGTCCCTACATCATATTTATCTTTAGCAAAAATATCTGAAAAATCTTCTAAAATTTCCAGAAGTTGGGAATTTTTTTCATCATCATGAATTTGCATAATTCCGTCAACATGATTTTGACAATGTTGCGCACCATTATCACATTTAGTCTCAAGAACATTTGAAAACTCAAGATTATTTTCAGTTTTGCTATTTAAATCTTTATTTTTAAGTCTATTTTTTATTTTATTCTTCTTTACATTCTCTTTGTTTACATTTTTATTTTTGTTTACTTTTATGTCCAAACTTTTATTTTCCATAATCATTTCATTTTGTTTATTTTTAATTGATTTAACATTGTTTCTTTTATTTCTACTTTCCTTATTTTTATTCTTAGCTTTATTTTCTTTATTGATATTTTTGTTGCAATCATTAACCTGGATTTCAGGAGAAATGTGTAAAGACAAGTTGCTTTTATAATCCGAAAAAAATATCAGCTTCTTCTGATTTTGCATTACAACTCGTTCAACACAATCTATCACTAATTTAAACCCATTACATTCCTTTAAACCCAGTATGGCATAAGGTAGATCAGTATTTAAAATATAAAATTCCACTGACCTAGCTATATCTTCAATTTTTAAATTTAAAGTCAAAGAGTGGTTAAGTTGCAAAATACCTTTTGTTTGTTTTACATTAACAAAGTCTTTTCTTTCTTTTAGGACATTAAGTTTTTCAAAAAGCTTAGTCGGAATTATATTTAAAGTACTTCCTGTATCAATGTTTAACAGGATAGTTTTATTTGTCAAAATTGGGTTTTTGTCACTTATATTGTTTTCATTTTTATTTTGTAAATATCCAGTTACTATTAATTGACAATTTTGTTGTTGGTCACTTTCTTGTTTAGGCTGAGTTTGATTCTCAGCCGTAAAAATATTAGGTTTGTTTATACAATTTTGGCCCCAATGATAAGCATTGGTTATACCAAGCTTATCACAGTATTTACATGGCTTAGGAGGCAACTCCTGGGAAGCGTGGGCGAAATGACTTGTTTGTTGTTCATTTATATGAAACTTTTCATTTCGAATTGTAGGTCTAAATTGGGATTGTTGGTTATAACTTTGACTAGGCCGGGAAAAATTTTGATTTTGTTGAGGATTATAATTTGGATTACCCGAGTCGTTAAAGAATGGCCGCCTTGGTACCAAGCCTTGATATTGTGGTCCATACCCATTAAATTTGGATTCTGGTAATTTTTGTTTAGTTTCAGTTTGGGGTAAGACCGTAGGTACATCATGAATTATTTTCGAAACAATTGTGAGCCATTCAATCGGGGTTTTGGGTTCTTTTAAAACCAAAAGTGTCCTAATTTGGGGAGGCAAATCTATAGATAGACCCTCAATTATATGTTCATTACTTAAACCTATCTTTCTACCTAACTCTACCTTTTCAGTAAAATATGAGTTAAGGTCTTTAGCTTGGCCAGAAAATTTTAAATTTTGAAAATCGTTTAAGCCAAAGAAAGGTGAAAAATAATGTTCTTGAAAAATTTCAACTATTTCCTGATATGAATTACAATTAAGGCAGTTATTAATATACAATTTCAAAGCTGAACCTTTAATGAATTTTTGAAAATTTTTAAATTTCCAATCGTCATTTAATTTAGCCTCGATAGTTAGTTTTTCGAAATGTTTGAGCCAGGCTGTGAATTGAACACCAATGTCAGGCTCAAAGATTAGTATGTCTGGTTTATCTTGTACATTTTGATCCATACTTAATTTTTGTAAATTATCACTCAATTCTTTTTCAGAATTATCTGTATTGCTTTTAGCGTTTTCATCCATGTTAAAATTGTAGTTTTTGCCACTCCGTAAGGGCATTCAAATAACCAAAATAAATTTCATTAACTAAATATAGCATTTAGAAGGAAGAAAAATAAATTTAAATATATGAATAGCACATATTTTGTTTTTTTAAACACCATAAGTAAAGTAAAATTTTAAATTTTACTTCTACAATTAATATAATATGCACTGTGGTATATAATGCAATATAAAAAGTGATTCCTTAAATAATAATTAAAACTATAATCATACTGAATCATAAGTGGAAAAAAAAATATGTGATAGCACTAAATTTTAATATCATTATTTAATTTAAACAAATAATATTATAAACCATTGAATAATAGTATCAATAAATGGAACTATTATCAAAATATAAATATTAATAGATAAATATAATATTACCGGAATAAATATTTGGAACAATAAATATAAAATTATATGTTCCTATTTCAATATATGAGCGTAAATGATTCAAAAGTATTCACGTTTAAAAACTTAAACTTTTGAGAGTAAATACCAATCACATCTGTAATTAATCACCAATAAATCACTTCTAATATTTGATGAGTGACGCGCACACGCAAGCGGAATCATAGCTACCACTTGAGATCACATTTTTGGTCATCTTCCGTTCAAGGAAACACAGAACACTCGAGAAAATAGCCAGAAAACGAAATCAATTCGATCATATGCTGAACCTTTATCAATCCTCAATGAGACCGACAAGCAGCAAGCAAGTAGGGCAACACAGCAAGCACTTGCTGTAAATCCGCAAGAAGCTAATTGTTGATGGTAACACACGGTAGGCGAAAACGAAACCAAAACAGCGAAGACATCAATTCTTTAACGGCGATTCCGGTACAACGGTGTAGAGGCAACGTCTGGACCCATTATGAAGGAAAGTCCCGAAATTCTCATTCTTTTAGTCAGGATATCTGTTTCACGAGCAACGCCGGCATCTCCTAAAACTTCATTCGATTATTTTCTTTCCTTTTATATTTATATATTTTTTACTTATTTGAAAAAAGCATTTTTTTTTTTAATGGAGCCAGTGAAAAAAAAAAGTGCCAAACCAACTGCAAAATTTATCTATCCTGCTAGGCTTGAAAGGGTAGCAGTCATGGTGAGTGATGTTAGGCCACGCAGATAGCAGTTGGAAGGCAAAACATATTTTATTAGCTTCACATAGTATATTTAAGACATTTTCTAGCAAAGGCGGAGCTCCAAATCGCACTCAAAAACTGTGTGCTTAAGTTTTTATCTTAGGGAAAGTAGCAAAGGAATTTCCCTCTATTTTGTTATATTTGAGGGGAAAAGGGAAGTGATAAGGATTACTATTGGTTTATGAAAGAAATCTAGCTTTTCCCACACAGAGCATAGGGAGATATGTCCTGCTCTTAATTAAATGCATAGTTGAGCCAAAAATAGATTTAAGAACAGGATGTGACTTTTAAAAGTGTGAGAAAGAATTTGGAATAGAATAATTAATTAGTAATAAAGTAGGAGTTGTTTTATAGCAAAGAAACTAACGTAAAAAGATTAATAGAAGCTTTTTATGTTACATATATATTTATATATATATATATATATATATATATATATATATATATATATATATATATATATATATATATATATATATATATGTCCGCATCGAGCTGTTCATCTCATACCACTCTTCAACACAGTTACACATTTTGGTGCATTTTTTGAATAATCTTGTTGCTTCTTGCTGGCTTTAAGGGGAAATGAGTGAACATCATCGTTTAGACGAATTGAGGGTAGACTTGAGGCAGGCCAGTCCCAAGCTTAGATTGCTAGAGAATTGGATATAACACCAAGAGTCATTTCCAATTTGTGGAGTCAATTTAAAACTAGTGTGACAATATGCAGACGACCAGGACAAGGTCGCCCGAGGGCTACAACGACCAATGAAGGCCTTTCAGCTAAGGGCCGGGGGGCGGCTACAGCCACTCAATTGTCTAGGGGCCTCGCGGTTGCTACAGGAACATCAATTTCAAGTAAAACAGTTTCCGGGAGACTAAATGAAAGAGGGCTGTATGCCATTAAGCCCGTCATTTGTATTCCACTCCCTCCCTCCCACAAAAGAGAGCGTGCAGAATGGTGCAGACAACATCAGAATTGAACACAGCTTCAATGGGCTAATGTTCTCTTCACCGATGAGTTCAGATTCAGTCTACAACCTGATTCTGGACGGTTATTGATATGGAGGAAACCTGGAACCCGATACCATCCCAGCAACATTATCGAAAGGGATCATTATGCTGGTGGAGGACTCATGCTTTGGGTAGGGATCATGCAAGATACACGCACACCGCTCCATGTGTTTGACAATGGTTCCGTGAATGCCCAGAGGTACAGGCAGGAGGTCCTAGAGCCCAATGTGCTTCTTTTCAGGGGCGCTATTGACCCTGAGTTCATTTTTATGAACGGCAAAGCGCGACCACATAGGGCTCTCATGGTTGATGAGTATCTGGAAAGCGAGAATATTCAACGAATGGATTGGCCAGCCAAATCCCCTGACCTGAATCCTATTGAACATGCTTGGGATGCTCTTGGGAGAGCTATTGCGATGCGCCAACCTCCCCCCAGAACCATTCTGGAGCTAATCATTGCTCTGGTGGAAGAATGAGAGGGTCTTCCAAAAGTCCTCCTTGGCTCCCTTATTAACAGCATACATACTCGTTGTGCATGCTGTCTGTCTGTCAAGGGTGACCATACATCATACTAGAGGCAACACACACTGTACAACCCTCACTTTTATTATCGTCTTTTATCCTTAAGTTCAGACTACATTGGATTTATTGGCAATAGGTCTTGCCAGTGAATGGCACTTTCATTTTTGTTTTGCATACCTTATCATCTTGGAATAAACTATATCCATACCAAATTTCATTTATTTATTTTTAGTATTTTTTGAGATATTTGGGAAAATGTCTTCCATCTCTTAATTTTGTCCACCAGTATATATATATATATATATATATATATATATATATATATATATATATATATATATATATATATATATATATATATATATATATATATATATATATATATATATATATATATATATATATATATATATATATATATATATATATATATTTAAAAAAATATTATTTTATAGAAGTATTTATCGAAATATTACCATGATAATTTGCAGTTGCTCTAAGGTACATTTGTCCCTTGACAAATGACAAAACCGAAAGAGTATTGAAGAAATTATAAGGATTGATGTCAACTGTAGTCATCTGACGAATTATTTCAAAAAAGTTCATATACTATAGATGTTTTATGGTATTTATTCTTCACGGTTTTATCCAAATAATAACCCTTTCATAGTCTTTAGAATAGAAATGTAACAAAGTACATACTGTCACAGGTATAAAATAAAACATGATCTTTAAATCGCCGCTTTTAATTCATGTTTTCAGAACCCTTTTTAAAAGTTCATCAAAACACATCATATCAGAGTAACGCGAATTTTAGTAATAAAAATATATTATCAAGTTCTGATTTAGTATTATAAAAAAAGGAGGCGTTAAAAGCATCAGAACCAGTTAGATTGTTTGATAAAACTTTGTTCTTATTACTTTCACTGTAATTAACACAAATAAACATGCGCCCGATTTAGATAGTATTTTTTTCACTTCCAAGATATTAAATCACGATCATTTTTTTTTTACAAAAATTAGGAAGAAATATAATGATGATTGTGCATTAAAGCAATTCACCTTCTATTGTTAATTTTTTGCATTTTCCAGATCGAAATCGCGATCCAACACAACATTCATTGTCTCCACAATCAATTTGAGTTGAACATCTTTTGGTGAATTTTCTATTCGGAATCCTATGTTTGTGGTCACGTGGTCTGGCATTCTCAGAGACAATAACTGCCACCTAAACATAAATTTTCATACAATTACATTTAAATAAAGTGTAAAAAATTTTATATTTTTATACTTAATTCCCCTCTATGTTTTTATACAGAGTGCTCTAAAAACATATATTCATCTCTTAGGAATTCACGCATGTACATTCACAGACATAAGGAAGCCACAATTTTATATACTGCAGACTCCAATGCATTAAAGACTAGGTTCTGAGTTAAAGTGATTAAATCTATACAATAATTTATTTGACACTCTTATCGAAATATATGAATTATGTTAAGTTCACGAACGTGACGCGCTTATCACAACACTTAACAAAAAATTACAGATATCTACAGACGCAACCTATTACCAGTCAAAATTCCGGTGTATCCATTTTTACCACACATTTGGCAGTGATATTTATTTTATTACAGTGGTGCAGTGATTTTATAGAAATTATTGCTGTAAAAATCACGGTATATCAGATTTTTCGTTCCGTAACATGTTCCGGTAAAAATGTATTTTACGGATAAAGTACCGGTAAAATATCGCGATTTTTTTAACAGTATTTTCTTTGTATTCAATATTAAATTAAGATTGAACTGAAATTCACAATAATTTTTTTATTTTGTTTTCAATGCATTCTCAATTTTAAAAAAACTGTTATTTATTGATAATTTCTTTTTGCTCTCACTACGCCTGTTTATTCAGGCAATAATTTTGAGTGACGTGCCACACACATGACTAATGACGTAACTACTGTGGATGATTTTTGATCAATCAACTTATTTTACAAACTTTGTATTTTAATTATTTGTGAGCGCAGAGATGGTTACTCATTTTAACAAATTTCAAGTCCCGCAGTGGACTGATCGTTAAGACACGGTTCCCAGCAGATCACCGAAGCCAAGCATCACTGGCTACGGTTAGTGTGCGGGTGGGTGATCACTTGGATCAGTCTGCGTAGGGACCGAGGGTGTGCGGTATTTATTGGTCCTCGTTGAACTGTGCTACCGTAAAGTGCTCGACTTCACGCGCAGGTCGTCGGGCTACCGAAGCCATCCCCTCCGCAAATGATCAAAACTGTGATGGCATGTCTTCGGATCATCCGCCCAGACCGTCGCCAGTAGCCCATTGTGCAGCTCTAGTGCGACGTAAATTAACAACAACAACAACTAATTTCGGAAACTTCAATTTTTGCTATTATCTTCAGATCACAGAAATTGCTGCTTTTACAGGAAATGGCTCTTATAATTAAAATGAATTCAAATTAAAAATTAAAAATACTATTCAACCAAGGAAATTTACTAATAAGAGATTTTTTTTAACTTTTAAATAGTTATGTAATAAAAAAAATTGCACACTATATGAATGAATATTTTTATCTGTGTTAAACATACTTTTCTGTTTTCTTTTTCGTAAATTTAATGTCGTTCAGTAATAGTTCTGCCATGAAGTGTTTTTTTGAACACACAAATAATGTTGTTTGAAAAGTTATTTAATAAAAAAAAAATTGTTTTATTTAATTTTTTTTCCTTCTTAATATTCATTATATTTTCAGTACTGTAAATTTCGTCTTGAAAACTTTTAACTACACCTTAACTAAATAATTTTACAACACATTATATGTTAGAAACAAAAGTTTTATTTATTTTTTAATTCTTTTTCATTATTCGTGAAGATGTTGTTTCTTTTAAGTCTTTCATAAAAGAATAAAACGTGATCACTCACCAAGGCAAGACATATAACGGCAACCAATACAAGCTTCATGTTTAGTTTTTTACAATGATTATTCGAAAAGAGTGAATTTTTTGATGTTTTATTAAAAACTCCTTTGATGTTTTATTAAAATTAAAGCAAAATTTGAAAAATTAGGTCTTTTATAGGTTAGATCAGGTGAAGCTTTAAATTAATATTTTTATCTTTAAAAGATATCTTCGAACAAACGAAATACATAAGCGTGTTTTACTTCTTTGTTTCAATTCAGAGTTTTTATCTAAAAAAAAAACCTTCCTTTTTTAATTTTTTATTTATTTATATTGATTAATCCCTAAAATTATAATCGTTAACTATTGCGTTATAAAAGCAAATTAGCACGTGTAATACTTTTTTTGTCCCAAATAAAGCGTCTTAAGTTTACATAACTAACTTTAATCATGTGATTTCGCCTCTAAGCTGCTTAAAGACCACTTTAAATAATTTAAAAAAATTAAACTCCCTTCGCCAAGAATTGACTTCAAAGCAGTTTTCAAATTGATTCGATTATTTTGCAGCCCAGAACCAGTATGATTTAAATTTTTAGTTGCAAGTTTTACGTCATAAATGTTACAACTTAACTTTTTTTGACAAATTTCGTGGATATTTAAAGTAATCAAAGCATGTAACTTTTGTCCTGTAAAAACAAACGCCGATTAACCTGACAATTATTTAGTAATGCACATAAAAGGAAAGAGTTCCGAACAAAATAAAGCACCAAATATGGGAAAAATTCATAATATTTAATATATACTGTTGGAATTTTCATTCTAAAATAATAGTAAAATAACCGGCAACAGTCTCTTCTTTCAACTAACAGTAATGTTTACGGTACGAAACCTTTTTTTACCTTTTCGGTTTTGACATCGTTTACAACTAGTATGGTTAAAAAGCAGTAAAAATCTATTTGGACATACGTCATATCGGACAATAATCTATTCGAGTGAAAATGGCCTAATCTTGTATTTTTATAGTCCAGGGTCACAAATTGAGAAGTGCAGGACACTGGATACTCTTCATGTGTTGAAGGGAATGGACAAAATATTGTTGTGTGAATGCTGGGACTCAGGCCCCTTTCTATCTCATTTTCCCTTTCGACTATATGTTCCCAACTCCGAGGAACTAAGTAGTTTCATTTAGTGGACATAATTGGAACTATAAAATTCTGGTTGTTTAACCGTATATGGTGAAAGTTGTAAAGAAACGGTTTTTCTCACAGTTAACAGTTCGAATGCCGCATTATTTACGGTTATTCGACTGTTTTGTTTGAATAGGGTAAAATAAAATTAAATAAATTGTTATTTGACCATTTTTTTCCAAGAAATTTCCAGCATTTACGGTAAACCACTGGTATATGAATGGAAACCATTAGCATACGAATGCTTTAAATACTTTATATTTTGGTTTTATTAACAAAAATGTTTTATTCATTTAATTTTTTTTATTACCAGAAGTGTCATTATTATACAGCAAGATAATTTTGTTAGAATGCCATTTTGATTGCAACAAGAAAGATTTACCGACATGGAGACATAATTTTGGGGAAACCGCACTCTTCGGAAGTTTGCTGTCGGTAAATCTTTCTTGTTGCAATCAAAATGGCATTCTAACAAAATTATCTTGCTGTATAATAATGACACTTCTGGTAATAAAAAAATTAAATGAATAAAACATTTTTGTTAATAAAACCTAAATATAAAGTATTTCAATCATTCGTATGCTAATGATTTCCATTCATATAGCAGTGGTTTACCGTAAATTCTGGTTTCCTAAATTATAGTTCTTATTACCACACATTTAGTAGAACATACAAAACTGAAAAATAAAACTTACCCTGATAAATGGTTTTTATGCCGTACTCTAAAGTATCATGATAAAATCACCAAATTTTACTACGTTTATTAAACTTTGTCCCATATTACACCATATTTAACCATATGGCACCATATTTTATTGTTAATTTTATCATTACTGAAGAGCTTCGGTAAAAATTATTGAGCTGTTAAGTGTTCCCGTAGAGCTAGAGTCACAATAAATTGTACAATATCCTGGTAGTTTTGGCCATACACTTTTTCTCAATAGAGTAACAAAAATCAGATGTTTTATAGTAAATAATATAAGTGATGAACAAAAAATTTAAAACATGGACTAGTAAGCTAAATGCTGTTTTTTAGGATGTTTTTGACAGTAATATTATATTGTAAATTAAAGAATATCAATTAATTATTGCAGTTTTTACAGGTACCAAATTTACAAATATTGGTACACACTATATTATATTAGTATCTTCGATGCCTATTAAAGCTGCTCCAATTCTGTGCCATCATAATACAGATACTGTGGAATTAGGTATTTTACAGCTCCTCTAAATTAATAAGTACCGGAATGCCGCCTGATTGTGATAAATTTTGATAATCATGAATTGGCCTCTCGAACAATTTATCATATTATGATAAATGATACTAAATACAGTTAGTCGTTATTTTGATGGGATCAACTATTAAAAACATCTTTTGCTTAATTTAATAACTTAGCTCATCTATCGGAAAGCACTAAGCTTATTTGAGCTTTATTAATCGTGTCGCTATGTACCTTTCAGTTTTATGCATGAATTCGTAATGTTCTTCAGTTCTGATTTATTGATTTTTTTTTCTTTTTTTTTTACATCAGTACGAGGTACTCACTAAGATAAACCCTATTCAACTAGGATGTTTTCAAAGCATAACCATTTAAAAAAAATACACTCAGATTCAGATTATTTAATACTAATCTAGTTACGCAATCCCCCTATTTTATTGCTTTGTCTTTTTCTGACATAACGGATTAAAAATAATTAAGTATTAAAGATCAAGCAATAAACTCTTTTTTTTATTCAGAAGAGTTATAAACAGGCAAACATTATTGATCATATCTTTGAATTATTTGAAAAAGCAGAATCGGCTGCAATTTGATTTATACAAATGGGGCTAGCCCGAAACCATTGAGAGAATTTCATTTTTAAAACTTCATTCCCAAACTCTCTTAACTGAAACTTTGAAGCGATACGTTTTTCTCTTAACTGAAACTGAAACTTTTCGAACTTTTTTTTAAAGAAAAATCTTTTTTTACGCACTGTCCAAATTTCAAAACTCTAGCATAAACGGTTCTGGATTTTTATGAGAGACACATACACAAATTCTTCATTTAATTTTTATAGGTTTGTTTTTCTCTTGAAAATCATCTAACGGAAACTCATCTAACGGAAAGCATAAAGCACGATAATAAATTAAATTAATAGAAAACAGCTAATTTGAAAGTTTATTTTTAATTTTATAATTCAAACCTTTTAAAAGTTTTTACAGAAAATATAGTAATGAATTCACGCAAAAGTCATGGATTTTAAGGCTTTTTTGTGACGGACGGCATAATTGTAGCAATGTAGTCAGCGTTGCCCACATACTGCCTTTACTTTTCATACTTACAATATATGTATAAAAATAAAAGTTATCTGTACGAAGTTCGTGATACGATGTTTTAATTTTCAATTACTATTTTTATCTGAATAGTTAAATTGTTCTCTTACGTTGGATAATTTCACTTAAAAAAAAGATTTTGTTTATAAATTTTAATCTTTTATAAACAATGTTCAAACCCGAAGAATAATATATTTTTTTTCACAAAACTTAATTATTTTTCTAGTCTCAATGATGATCCTGTGACAAAATACTTTAAAATTTTTATTCAAGTATTCCAAAGAGTGAACCAGAAAACTTACACACACAGTGTTTATTTATTTTAATAATGAACAGTTACATATTGTGTACATTGTACTGTGCAGTTATATATTGTATACATTGAAAACTTTATCGTTTTTCTTCAGAACTTCCCTCAGTACTTTCATCACTGTCCACTTTCGGATCTTCCTCTGTTACGCCCTCTGTAGGTGGTACTGTTGAAGCAGAAGGAGCCCTGCATCTCTCATTATTTCTGACTTTGCCGAACTATAAAAAAAACAATAGTTTTTCATTAAATTACGGTAGTTTTTTAATAATTAAATGTTTTGCGCAAGTTTATATGCGGTACTTTTATATTTAAACTTACTTGTAATGGGTTTTTATTCAGGAGAATTTTTGCATACTCCTTATTTGCATTTATTTTTAACGTATTGTATTACAATGTTAATCAATTTATACACGAACGTAAACTAGTGCAAACCGGTTTCAGTCGCGTTCTCGCATGCGTCAGTTGCGGATGCGTTTCTGTGGCTTTATGGGCTCGTTTATTTTACACTACGGAGTTATTTGTTTATTTTGTGTGCTGTGAATAAATAATCAATTAGAACATTTTCATCTTGGCTAAAAAAAGGCGATCTTTCAACCATCTGAAGAAGCTAAAGTGAAGGCCGTCTTGAATGCTAAAATATCTTTAAACGCGAATATCACGAAGATTGAAGGTTTCTGAAGCTAGCGTACTAGGCATGAAAAAGAGAATTGAGCCCGAAACGAAAGAAGAGAGGCGGCGGAATCTTACAGTGCGTCTAATATTTTGGCCGGGGCTCAAATTTCATATTCATTTTTAGTTTTTTGAAAAACTTAGAAATTTAAAAATATTAACATCAGCTTAAATTTTTTAAAATTGTACCTATATTAGGATCCTAATCTCATTTTTAATCACGTTAGAAATTTCAACTTGCACTTAATAATAAATAATAATAGATTATAAGTTAATAAATAAATAAATAATAACACTAGAGATCAAATTTTTAATTGCATAGCCAGGGGAACTTCCCTTTCATGACCTGCTCAGAAGCACACGAAGAAAGAGTTCATAATAGGAAACCACCTATAGTGGTATTATGAGGACGTTTCCGGCATGAGTTCCTATGCAATTGTAATTCTGGTGATGTGCACTAACTTCTCTGGAAGCGTGTCGCAATATTTCCATGAACCCTCTGTTATATATAGAGTTTTTAAACTTGTACATCTCGACCAAAAAATAGACTAAAAATGTCATTTAAAGAAATTGTGGCTTGGAAGGAGAAACTGATTTACAGATCAGAAATCAGCGATACGAGAGTATCTGAGTTCTGTTAGAAAATCTCATGTGACAGGAAACAAAAAAAATGTTCTGCAGTGTGATCAGTAAATAAGTTACTGATAAATAATAATTAATAAACAAGTAAATAAATAATAGATAAATAAATAATAGATAAATAAATAGATAATAGATAAATAAATAGTAAATAATAAATAAATAAAACTAATAAAAAAAAAAATAAATAAATTTTATTTAACAAATAAACCATACATACTTTATTTTGTGTGACTCTTTCGGAAACACAACTCAATCCTTCGGCACAAGGGCATGTAAATGTATATTTTCCAGAAGGGGCAGTGTTGTCACGCAAGCAGCGTTTTCCTAATTAGCAAAAAAAAAAATTTAATTTTCGAAATAAATATCACATGTAAAAATAATAATAATGAGTATTAAATTTTGACAGATGCTTAGGTTAAGAAATAGTATTCAGATAAATAAAATTTATTTTCAGTTCTTCTTTAAACAGAAATATTAAATAATATGGAACAAATAGAAAGCACACATTTGTTTGAATTCTTGAAGCACACTTTGAAACTCTGATAAATGTAACTAATATATAAGCAAACTATTAATAAATTAACTATTCTCTACTGTTGAAAACTGCAATTAATTTGCGAAATTTGGTTCTAAATCACTCGGCAAACGATTAATTAACTTTGTAAACAGCAATATCAGGCAAATGTGCTGCAAACAATGTAAGATATTGAATTAAACCAGAATTACTTTCATGTTGAATCGTAGTACTGCGTAATCAAATTTAAAAATGTAGTTTTACAAAAAAACACGTATCCCGTAGTTTACGCTACATTTGATGTTCGATAAAATGTTACCAGCGGTACGGCTGACAGTTCAGGGTTAGTATGAGAGGTCAGAAGCGCGAAAGATTGATGCGTTTCTATCGTTGAATAATGTAGAATACTGAGGTCACGTGATTTCGTGTTTTGGTGATCAAAATTAAATCCTAAGATCATGTGATTTAACACCCTAGGACCTTTTTTAGACTAGAGTTTAGGCCAATAATCTCACAACCGCCCAATCCATGAGATTTATTCACATTTATATAAAACAGTCCATTAAAATTTCACAAATGGGATGCGCGCGCGAAAGCAAAACGTGGAGGCCATTTTCTCGGTATGCTATTTCAAACATTACGCCATACTGTATGAATATGCGAATAAAATATATGATTTTTAAATTAAAAACCTGAGTTTTCTTTCAGTAAAACCTCTTGTGTTAATTTCAATATACCCTGCACGAATCTTCACAACTATTCATGAGATATAATCTTAAAAAATTAATATTTTCTTAGGAAAACGAGAATAAAACAAACGAACGATACAGATAATAAAATAAAATAAAAATAAAAAACATTATTTTATTTTATTTTATTTTATTATCTGTATTTACATGTTATTTTTACTTATTTGTACTTTTTGTGATCTATTTTATTTGTTGTTATTTTTAAAAAAAATTTTTTTTTGAGTGCTCCTCACTCTATTGTATTAATATATTTAGCTTTGGCTTTATTGATACAATATCAGAAAGCACTCTGTTTAGCGGATATAATCGTGTGGGCTGAAGAAAAGATTATATCTTTTTTTTCCGGCTTTTTTTCCGGTTTTTTAATTAACATTTCATTATTTATTTTTTTTAAATAAATTTTTGTTTGTTATTTTTTTACTTTTATTCCCCCCCCCTTTTTTTCATATGTCTATTATTTTTCTTTGTTTTATTCTTCGTTATGAACTTATCTAATGAGTTCTGTTTACTTGCAGCTTAAGCGCAATAAATGAAACTTATTGTTTTTCTTAACTTTCTTCGTGTTTTCTTGTATTTATTTATATATATATATATATATATATATATATATATATATATATATATATATATATATATATATATATATATATATATATATATATATATATATATATATATATGAAAGGGTAGCAGTCATGGTGAGTGATGTTAGGCCACGCAGATAGCAGTTGGAAGGCAAAACATATTTTATTAACTTCACATAGTATATTTAAGACATTTTCTAGCAAAGGCGGAGCTCAAAATCGCACTCAAAAACTGTGTGCTTAAGTTTTTATCTTAGGGAAAGTAGCAAAGGAATTTCCCTCTATTTTGTTATATTTGAGGGGAAAAGGGAAGTGATAAGGATTACTATTGGTTTATGAAAGAAAACTAGCTTTTCCCACACAAAGCATAGGGAGATATGTCCTGCTCTTAATTAAATGCATAGTTGAGCCAAAAATAGATTTAAGAACAGGATGTGGCTTTTAAAAGTGTGAGAAAGAATTTGGAATAGAATAATTAATTAGTAATAAAGTAGGAGTTGTTTTATAGCAAAGAAACTAACGTAAAAAGATTAATAGAAGCTTTTTATGTTACATCCCCCCTCGCCGAAAAATTTTAACTAACATCAAAAAAAAATTTTTAAAATTATCCCTTTGCAAAACTTTCCTTATGATGACACAATTAAAATAATAATAATAATATTTGTAAAATCAACAAGATATAAAGTAACATGAATTATAAAAAAACACACTTGCACACTATGTAAAAAAAAGTTTCATACAGAGTTAGAGGAAGAAAAAAAAATTTGAAGTAGCGCTACTATCGAAATGAAGTGTTAGATCTCCATTTTCAAAAAATTGTTTGTGATTAAGTTTTTTCAGTCCTTCTTTATAATCACAGTAAATAAAGTTATTCCTCATACTAACACAAATAAAATAAACTTTTCACTTAAGACAAGAAAATCTATAAAAATTTTCTAAAAGATGTAAATATTCACATTCAACAACATGAAAGATAAAAAAAAAATATGAAAATGCAAGTGATATGAGATATAAAAATACAAATTGACACTTTTTATCAAAAAAAATTTCAATATAAAATGTAAAAAAATTTGACACAATGGTCTTTAATCTGAAATTTAGGATTTCAGTGTTGTTAGGGGAAAAATTTTGCTGGATTAGGGGCTGTATTCCCCAAATGGTGGAAAACAGTCCCTAGTCTCAACAATGATGTGCTGGAAGATCCTAGTTTCAATAGATGTTTAAGTTTAAATTTTTTTTTTTGGTTTTCACCACAGAGAGAAACTACCATCGCCCCATATCCTTTTAGATTGGGTAAACATTGAACTTGAAGAAGAAAATTTGAAAGGTCGGATCTTCCAGAAAAAAGGGGACCACATGTTCATTGAACCATGTGTAATGTTGTCATATTCAGTGTTTTTAATTTATTTTAACAATGAAAAATCATTAAATTTAATATAAAATATAGTCAATTCCATTTAAATAATTACATGCTTTTATTCGTGACATAATTTCAGTTTGTCAGGTGGGTGGTACCTTCGCAATTTTGATATATGAACTATTTCAGTATTTTCTTTATTATGAATATTCTTTTTATTTATTTTGTAATTAACATCAGAAATTTTTTCAAGAATTATATATGGACCGGAAAAAGTTGGGGTAAGTTTCCTAGTATTGGGATATTTAAAATCTTCATACATTACAGTATCATTAGGGGAAAATTCAATATGAGTAAATCTTGCATCATAATAAATTTTATTTTTCTCATGATATTGTTTAGTTCTTTCAACTGCAATTTTTCTTGCTTCTTCTACTGGTGGAAAAATTTCTTCAGATAAAGGATGATTAAATGGGAGAGTGCCAAACATTAAATAAGCTGGTGGGAATTTAGTTACCGAATGTGGAGTTAAATTATATTCTTCGGTTACTTCTTTTAATAATTTAGGCCAAGGAATTTTTTTAGAAGAATCATTAATTTTACATTTTAAACGTGTTACAATGGTTTGTCCTAAACGTTCAACTTTTCCATTAGTTTCAGGTCTATGGGCTGTAGTTAACAATTGTTTGATTTTGCTATGTTTAAGAAATTTTTTAAAGTGGGAAGAAGTAAACGCGGCATTTCTATCACTCAAAATACTGTTAGGGGTTTGAATTTGAAAAATTTGGTGCAAAAAATTTACATAAGTTTCCGTAGTTATTGATTTAGATGCAAAAGACCACATATATCGAGTGTGATGATCAATTACTAAAGTTAAATATTTTTTGGTAGAATTGTAATAATTAAAACCACCTACACTATCGATTGCAATTATTTCAAAAGGTTTGTCAACTGGGGGCATTTCCTGAAGTAACCCAAATCTTTTCTGTCTAGGTTTTTTATTAATTTGACAAGTATGACAATGTTTGTTAAAATTTGAAATGTCCAAAGTAATATTTTCCCAATAGTAAACAGGAGTAAGTAAATTAATAGTTTTTTGAATTCCCGGATGGCCAAATTTTTTATGTGTAATTTCAAGTAATTTATGCCTTAAAGAAAATGGAACAACAATTTTGGTAAAACCCTTTTTACGTATACACAAAACATTATCTATTTTAATAAAATTTCCAGTTAAATTATCATTTTGTTGGGCTTCGCGAATTTCGTCTAATTGCAAAAGATGTGAAAAATGGCTTACATTATTTAAATCAACATTTGTTTTCAAAATACTATTGTTTTCAATATTGTCAGGAATATCTCGGGATAACATGTCAGCTTCAAAGTTTAAGGTGCCTTTTGTGTATTTTATATCATAATCATACATACTCAATAGTAAAGACCAGCGGAACAATCTACCTTTCAGATTTTTAACATTTTTTAACCAAACTAAAGCCGCATGATCTGTATGTATGGTAAATTTATTTCCAAATAAATAGTGATAAAATTTGTTTAATGCATCAACAATAGCAAGACATTCCAGTTCTGTGATTGCATAATTTTTCTCATAGTCTCTAAGAGAACGAGAATGGAATGCTATTGGATGTAAGACACCTGAAACATCTGGCTGTTTCAAAATTGCTCCAACACCACTTTGACTTGCATCAACAAAAATATGACATGGTAATTTAGGGTTAAATATTTTCAAAATTGGTTTACAAACTAAAGCATTCTTTAAAATTTCGAATGCTTCTTGACATTTGGGAGTCCAACACCAGGTTGTATTTTTCTTTAAGAGATTATTTAAAGGTGCTCTAATCTTAGCATAATTATTTATAAATTTATTATACACATTTATTGAACCTAAAAATCGTTGAAGAGATTTAACATTAGTTGGAGGTTTCAAGTTTTTAATTACTTCAATGTTGTTGTTATCAGGAGTTACTACACCATTAGATATTTCATACCCTAAAAATTGAATTTTAGTTTGCAAAAAAGAACATTTAGAAGCTTTTAATTTTAAGTTTTCAAATCTACATATTTCAAAAATTTCTTTTAGATGATTTATATGTTCTTCAAAATTATTAGAATAAATTATGATATCATCAAAATAATTAGCTGCAAATGAAACTTTATGTTTAGTGAGTATTCTACGTATTGTTCTTTGAAAAATACTAGGGGCGTTCTTCCACCCAAATGGCAATCTTAACCATTCGTATAACCCACTATTGGTGACAAAAGCAAGTTTTTCAGTGTCTTCAGGGTTGATTGGAATTTGCCAATAACCACTTACCATATCAAGTCTACTAAAATAAACACTGTTCCCTAATTTATCTATAAGTGTTTCTATAAGAGGCAACGGTTCTGCATCTGATTTAGTAATTTGATTTAATTTTCTAAAGTCTATACACAATCTACTTTTTTTATTTTCATCTTTTTTATAAACTAAAGTTACTGGAGCCGAATAGGGAGAAGAGCTTTCTTTAATTATATTATGCTTTAACAATTCTTCAATTTGTTTATCTATTTCCTCTTGTTGTTTTGGGGAAGTTTTGTATGCTCGTAAGGATACTGGTAAGTCTGATGTTAATCTTACCCTTTGAGGTTCAATTCTTATTGTCCCTACATCATATTTATCTTTAGCAAATATATCTGAAAAATCTTCTAAAATTTCCTGAAGTTGGAAACTTTTTTCATCATCTTGAATTTGCATAATTCCGTCAACATGATTTTGACAATGTTGCGCACCATTATCACATTTAGTCTCAAGAACATTTGAAAACTCAAGATTATTTTCAGTTTTGCTATTTAAATCTTTAATTTTAAGTCTATTTTTTATTTTATTCTTCTTTAAATTCTCTTTGCTTACATTTTTATTTCTGTTTACTTTTATATCCAAAATTTTATTTTCCATAATCATTTCATTTTGTTTATTTTTAATTGATTTAACATTCATTCTTTTGTTTTTACATTCCTTATTTTTATACTTAGCTTTATTTTCTTTATTGGTATTTTTGTTGCAATCATTAACCTGGATTTCAGGAGAAATGTGTAAAGACAAGTTGCTTTTATAATCCGAAAAAACTATCAGCTTCCTCTGATTTTGCATTACAACTCGTTCAACACAATCTATCACTAATTTAAACCCATTACATTCCTTTAAACCCAGTATGGCATAAGGTAGATCAGTATTTAAAATATAAAATTCCACTGACCTAGCTATATCTCCAATTTTTAAATTTAAAGTACAAGAGTGGTTAAGTTGCAAAATACCTTTTGTTTGTTTTACATTAACAAAGTCTTTTCTTTCTTTTAGGACATTAAGTTTTTCAAAAAGCTTAGCCGGAATTATATTTAAAGTACTTCCTGTATCAATGTTTAACAGGATAGTTTTATTTGTCAAAATTGGGTTTTTGTCACTTATTTTGTTTTCATTTTTATTTTGTAAATATCCAGTTACTATTAATTGACAATTTTGTTGTTGGTCACTTTCCTGTTTAGGCTGAGTTTGATTCTCAGCCGTAAAAATATTAGGTTTGTTTATACAATTTTGGCCCCAATGATAAGCATTGGTTATACCAAGCTTATCACAGTATTTACATGGCTTAGGAGGCAACTCCTGGGAAGCCTGGGCGAAATGACTTGTTTGTTGTTCATTTATATGAAACTTTTCATTTCGAATTGTAGGTCTAAATTGGGATTGTTGGTTATAACTTTGACTAGGCCGGGAAAAATTTTGATTTTGTTGAGGATTATAATTTGGATTACCCGAGTTATTAAAGAATGGCCGCCTTGGTACCCAGCCTTGATATTGTGGTCCATACCCATTAAATTTGGATTCTGGTAATTTTTGTTTAGTTTCAGTTTGGGGTAAGACCGTAGGTACATCATGAATTATTTTCGAAACAATTGTGAGCCATTCAATCGGGGTTTTGGGTTCTTTTAAAACCAAAAGTGTCCTAATTTGGGGAGGCAAATCTATAGATAGACCCTCAATTATATGTTCATTACTTAAACCTATCTTTCTACCTAACTCTACCTTTTCAGTAAAATATGAGTTAAGGTCTTTAGCTTGGCCAGAAAATTTTAAATTTTGAAAATCGTTTAAGCCAAAGAGAGGTGAAAAATAATGTTCTTGAAAAATTTCAACTATTTCCTGATATGAATTACAATTAAGGCAGTTATTAATATACAATTTCAAAGCTGAACCTTTAATGAATTTTTGAAAATTTCTAACTTTCCATTCGTCATTACATTTAGCATCTAGAGTTTGTTTTTCGAAGTGTTTGAGCCAGGATGTGAATTGAACACCAATGTCAGGCTCAAAGACTAGTATGTCTGGTTTATCCTCTACATTTTGATGCATATTTGTAATTTTTGCCACTCAGTAAAGGCATTAAATAAACCAAAATAAATTTCAATAATTAAATATAACATTTAAAAGAAAAAAAAGTTAAATTTATGATTAGCACATATTTTGCTTTTTTAAACACCATAATAAAATAAAAATTTAAATTTTACTTCTACAATCAATATAATATACACTGTGATATATAATGCAATATAAAAAGTGATTCCTTAAATAATAATTAAAACTATAATCATACTGAATCATAAGTGGAAAAAAAAAAATATGTGATAGCACTAAATTTTAATATCATTATTTAATTTAAACAAATAATATTATAAACCATTGAATAATAGCATCAATAAATGGAACTATTATCAAAATATAAATATTAATAGATAAATATACTATTACCGGAATAAATATTTGGAACAATAAACATAAAATTATATGTTCCTATTTCAATATATGAGCGTAAATGATTCAAAAGTATTCACGTTTAAAAACTTAAACTTTTGAGAGTAAATATCAATCACATCTGTAATTAATCACCAATAAATCACTTCTAATATTTGATGAATCACGCGCACACGCGAGCGGAATCATAGCTACCACTTGAGATCACATTTTTGGTCATCTTCCGTTCAAGGAAACACAGAACACTCGAGAAAATCGCCAGAAAACGAAATCAATTCGATCATATGCTGAACCTTTATCAATCCTCAATGAGACCGACAAGCAGCAAGCAAGTAGGGCAACACAGCAAGCACTTGTTATAAATCCGCAAGAAGATAATTGTTGATGGTAACACACGGTAGGCGAAAACGAAACCAAAACAGCCAAGACATCAATTCTTTAACGGCGATTCCGGTACAACGGTGTAGAGGCAACGTCTGGATCCATTATGAAGGAAAGTCCCGAAATTCTCATTCTTTTAGTCAGGATATCTGTTTCACGAGCAACGCCGGCATCTCCTAAAACTTCATTCCATTATTTTCTTCTTTCCTTTTATATTTATATATTTTTTACTTATTTGAAAAGAGCATTTTTTTTTTTTTAATGGAGCCAGTGAAAAAAAAAAGTGCCAAACCAACTGCAAAATTTATCCTGCTAGGCTTGAAAGGGTAGCAGTCATGGTGAGTGATGTTAGGCCACGCAGATAGCAGTTGGAAGGCAAAACATATTTTATTAACTTCACATAGTATATTTAAGACATTTTCTAGCAAAGGCGGAGCTCAAAATCGCACTCAAAAACTGTGTGCTTAAGTTTTTATCTTAGGGAAAGTAGCAAAGGAATTTCCCTCTATTTTGTTATATTTGAGGGGAAAAGGGAAGTGATAAGGATTACTATTGGTTTATGAAAGAAAACTAGCTTTTCCCACACAAAGCATAGGGAGATATGTCCTGCTCTTAATTAAATGCATAGTTGAGCCAAAAATAGATTTAAGAACAGGATGTGGCTTTTAAAAGTGTGAGAAAGAATTTGGAATAGAATAATTAATTAGTAATAAAGTAGGAGTTGTTTTATAGCAAAGAAACTAACGTAAAAAGATTAATAGAAGCTTTTTATGTTACATATATATATATATATTTCCTATTATTTCCTTACTAATTATTACTCAAATCACAATTCAGTAACTTTTTTAAAATTGTTATAGAGTATTGTAAACAGTTTTATAGTCTCAAAGAATATTACGGTGGTTTAATTAGAATGGTTGTTGACCAGGATTGAAAAGAGAAATTCCATAAATTGTGACGTAAGAAACATTTCCATCTATTTTTGAAATATAAAACAAACTTTGATGAGTTGAACACAATTGAAATTAATAACTATTTTTTCTCATATTTTTTCAAGTATTTTTTTTCATTTGCTCTGATTAATATTCCTTTCCTAAAAAATTGATGACTCAACATTAAAGGAAAAAACTCTAAACTTAACACTGAAAGAAAAATAATAGATTAATGAGAAACAACTATGGAGGTTGACTATGAAGGAAATTATATAAGTATTTATCAAAATATTGACATGATAATTTGTAGTTGCTCTGAGGAACAATTGCCCCTACGCGAATGACAAAACCGAAAGAGTATAACATATTAGATATAGTCATTTGACGAATTATTTCAGGAAAATTCACGTACAATAGATGTTTCATCATATTCTTTTGCATTGTTTATTCTTCGCGATTTTCTCTACTGCTTCCAAATTATAACCCTTTAATAGTATTCCAAAAACTTAGAAATGTAATAAATTATCATGTAATTATATGCCAAAAATAATAAAAGAAAGATCTTTATGATAGCTCAAAAGTTAGATCACACCTGTTTTGAATTATCAGGAAAAAAAAGAAACTGAATAAATCTTCTTTCGTTATATTTTAAATGTATGTCTTTTCCTTTCTAATCTGTCTAAAAATTATGATTATAATTTCAATCATTCAATGCAGCAATCAAAACAATCAGTTACTTGATTGCATTTTGTAATCTAGTAGAACTATTGATATAGCAAATTGATTCTGTTAAATAATGTCAAAAATAAAAGACAATAATTGCATCTTAAAGTTTTACTTAGAAAAACGCAAATAAGTTTTTGAATTTTTTTGAGTTTTGACTTTTTTATTATTCCATAAAGATATAATTCGAAATGTTAATTATACTAAATCTGCCTGTCTCATTTATTTCTTGCATCCTGCAACGTTAATTTATAGTTAAACGTCAAATTCAGTATCACCTCTTCTCTTAACCACCTATGAGAATTTCACGTAACTTTATTTCTTCTCTTGCAATTTTGAATTATGTAATCGTAGTGAATTACATGTTGATTTAATATTGTTTATTACAATTCATTTCATAAGATCTTCCTTTCATTACTAAGTCACTTTCTAAGTTTCTTTCTGATCAGCATGAGACGTTAATGTTGCTAAATTCTATAACAAGTATAAAACGAAACATGCTCTTTAATCGCCGCTTTTAACTTAGGTTTTCAAAATCCTTTTAAAAAGTCATTAAAACGCATCACATTAGAGGGTGCAAATTTAAGTGAGAAAAATATATTATCAAGTTCTGATTTAGTATAAGAGGACAGGTTAAATAAAAGCACATAACTAGAATGTTTGATAAAACCAAAAGGTCTTTTTAGCGAAACTGTTTTTTAATTCATTCAACAAATTTACTAGTTTTTTTTTTTTAACTTTCACTGTGATTAACACCAATAAACATGCATCAAATTTAAATGCTATTTTTTTTACTTCTAAGACGAACATTTTTTACAAGAATTCGTATAAAAATATATTAAAGGCAATGATAATATAAATAATGATAATGAATATAATAAATATAATAATGATAATAAAAAATGATAATGATAAATATAATAAAGGTGATGATTGTGTATTAAAGCAAAGCACCTTCTCTTAATAATTTTCGGCATTTTCCAGATCGAAATTTTAATCCAACACAACATTCATCGTCACCACAGTCAGATTGATCCGAACATCTTTTGCTGGGTGCCCTACTAGGGGGAGGGGCTGGTGTCCTGCGCTTGTGGTCACGTGGTCTGGCATTCTCAGCGACAATAACTGCCACCTAAACATAAAAATTTTAAACAGTTACAACATTATTCCCCCCAATATTTTTTTCATACAGAGGGTTCTAAAAACGCACTATCATCTCCCAGGAATTCGCGTGTATAGAATCACAGGCATGAGGAAAACACAATTTTCTATGCATTAAAGTTCCAATGCATTAAAGGTTAAGTTCTGTAATTTGGTAAATAAATTTAAGATATTAAATTTATACAATAATTTATTTGTCACCTTCATCTAAATGTATGAATTATGTTAGGTCCACAGATGTAACAAATTGATCACTACATATAGCAAAAAATTACAGATATCTACAGATGCAACCTGCTACACTGTCAAAATTACGGATCAAATTACAGTATAAATCATCGGCGCTTTGGGCACATTATCCTTAAAATCTTTTTTTACTATACAATCAACTTTCATCGTAAACTCCATTCTTACAGCACTTTTTACAGTGACATTTATTTTATTACAGTGGTTCAGTGATTTTATAAAAATTATTACAGTAAAAATATGGTGTATCGGACTTTTTGTTCCGCAACATGTTCCGGAAAAAAAGGAATTTTACTGTAAAATCTAACGGTAAAATATCCCGAATTTTTTACAGCGTACAGATGTTCATTATGAAATTAAAATTTACTGTAATTGACTATACAGTTTTTTTTTCCAATGTATTCTGAATCCATATTTAATATATGGATAATAATTTTATATGGATAATAATAATTTTTTTTATAATAAATATCCATATTTATTATTAAAAAAACTGTTATTTATTGATAATTTCTTTTTACTATCAGTACATCAGGCGATAAATTTAAGTGACGAGTCGGACACGTGACTAATGACGTAAGTCCTGTGGACAAATTTTAATCAATAAACTTAGTTTCCTCTTTCAAAATTTCCCTTTGCAAGCGATTACTGATTTCAACTAATTTTAAAAACTTCAATTTTTGCTCTAATCTTTAGATAACAGAAATTGCTGCTTTTACTGAAAATGGCTCATACAATTGAAATGAATTTTAGTTATATATTTAAAATACTAATTAAGCAAAGGAATTTACTAATTAGCGATTTTATAAGTTTTATATTGTTATGTAATAAAAAAATTGCACACTACATTAATGAATACTTTTATCGATATTAAATATACTTTTCTGGTTTTCAGTTTGTTTTTTTTTAGTAACAATTGTTCTGACAAAGAATGCTTTTTTGAGAACACAAATAATTTCGTTTAAAAAGTGATTTAATAAAAAAAAAGATCGATTTTTTTTATTTAAATATTTTCTTTCTTATTATTTATTATATTTTCTGTTCAGTAAATTTCGTCTTTAAAAAATCTTAAATCTTAAAAATCTTGTTACATCTTAAGTGAAAAATTTTGCAAGACATTGCATGTTAAAACAAATGTTTTATTTTTTTTAAAATTCTTTTTTTATTATTTATGAAAATGTTGTTTCTTATTAGCCTTTCAAAAACGAGTAAAATGTAATCACTCACCAAAGCAAGACATACGACGGCAACCAATGCAAACTTCATGTTTAGGTTCTTTACAATGAATATTCAAAAAGAATGAATTTTAACTCCTTTGATGTTTTAATTGGGTTATATAATTTGAAAAATTAGGTCTCTTATCAGTTATATAAGGTAACGCCTTAAAAAAATTTTATCTTTAAGAGATATCTTTGAACAAACGAAATACACGTATTTTACTTCTTTTGTTTCCATTCAGAGTTTTTATCTAAAGGCAAAACGTTTTTTTTTTCTTACTGATTACTCCCTAAATTTATAACTATATTGATTACTCCCTAAAATTATAACCTTTAACTACTGCGTCATAAAATTAAATTAGCCCATTTTCTATTTTTTTTGCTCTAAATAAAGCGTCTTAATTTAAAATAATTAGCTTTATTGAAAAACTGGAGAAAAAAAATTTAAAGTAATAATTGAATCAAAGGTCGAAGTCCCGTTTAACAGTTTAAACAGTTGCTTTCCTTTTTTTGCGAAAAATATTTTTTTCTTCTATAGAACTTACAAATAATTTCCACAATAAACAGATTTTTCTTCATGAATGTGTAGAACAGACGTAAAGAACACTCAATAAAGTATTGAGAGTAAATTTATAAGTATTTCGAATATTTCATTAATAAAAATAATTTCTAATAATAAACGAACAAAATGAAATAAATTTATTGAATTGTTCTAAGTCATAGCAGTTTTTTAAAAAAAAATTAGCAAAAGAAATTCAGTATTTAAATTTTTTTCTAAAATAATAATTCATTGAGAACTATTCAATTTTTTTCTTAAAAATACATTTCAATTGCTGATCTCCCAATAAAGTCAAATTCTAATCAAGTTTAATGTTAATGTAAGTTATGTTGATGTAAGTAATGCTAATGTAAGCAATGTTAATGTAAGTAATGTTAATGTAAGTAATGTTAATGTAAGTAATGTTAATGTAAGTAATGTTAATGTAAGTTAATTTTACGGGTATATTTTGTATTCATTTCGTCATTTATCGGCAGATAGTTCCTGTTGTGTCGAACTATCATAACGTTTAAAAATAGACGTTTTTTTCCTTTTTTTCTCGTTTTCTTTAAACACATCTTAACAATCGCAAGATTTGGGGTAATATGCAATATGCAACTTTTTCTACAAAATGTAACATTTCTAGGTGAAACTTATTCAGAGTATAGTATCCAAAAGTGTATTTTAGCTTCCGGAATATCCAAAAACATTTTGTAGTCTCCCCACTAAATATTATCTGGAGGTTTTTCTGGAAGTATTTTGCTTCCTTATAGCTTTTTATTGAACAAAGATTTTATTTTTAGCGAAAATTTGTCGAAAATTTTCAGCATTAATTCTAACAATTTTCTACAAAATTTACTCTTAAAAAATAAAACAAATACTTTCATATTCTAATTTGTTTCAGACTTCAAACATATGCTGTTGTTTGAACGCTTAACTAAAAGTAAGGAAATGTTTAATTTCAAAGATCAGGGCCAATAATCATTAAAGCTTTGATTCCTTATCGCAAAAGCGTAATATATTACCCATTTTTCTATAGAAATAGATCAACTTATGAGCCTTCTCAGAAAAGTGAACATCTGTTGTTTATCGATCAATACTCTTATTGCTTTACTAAGTACCGCCTGACTATTTCTTATCATTGCAACTTTATCATTTCATCGTTAAATTCTCACAGCTCGTGTATTGCTCCACTAATACTTACACTTTTTATTTATCCCATATTGAAACTTCTTTGTGTTTTTATATCACAAAAACAGTACTAAAAATTTAGCAAGTTTGCTTGCATTTTTGTTGAACATTTTTCTTTTGAATTTAATCTTTCCTAAATATAGTATGATATATATAACTGAAATTCTCCTTTTTCCTGTGAAAAAATGTAATGCAATACACAGCAATATAATTAATAAATTGATATAATATAAATATATAACTTCAGACCCTAGTTTCTGAGGTTACGACTAAAAACAGCATTTGATACTACCTTTATTTTACAATGAAAACCGTAAAATAAAGGGCTCTTTATTTTACGAGGAGAACCGTAAAATAAAGGGCTAACCGTAAAATAGCTTTGGGGAAATTTTTTCCTATGTTTCTTCTAATATTCTAATTTTTTCCTCATTCTATCCTAATGAAACTTATCTGTCATTTTAGGTCTTTTTAACTTAAGCCATCACGTCAGGATTACAACAAAATTCTTTGTAGATGTTAACTGAAGAAACTTTATTGACAATGTACATATTATGGGACGAAATAAATAAAGCTAAATTTTTGTCTGAACACTTTTCGCTAGTCAAAAAAGACGTTTTACTCAAAGCACGTTTTGCTCTGAAACATAAAATTAAATTAATTTTTTTTTTCAAATCTTATTTTATTTCTTCAGTGGGGAAATTGCGTCCCCTTTTGACTAATAGGGATTCTACTTCAACCAAATTAATATATTGAAATTATATGTCCGGAATTCCCTCATTAATAATGTAATTAATCAATATTTTTGAAAAAAAATTTCATTTTATTCAATAAACTGTTTTTGTCTGTACTTAGCTGCTTAATTTCAAGTTCTGAAGTTTTGAGCATTTTTAAAACTTTGTTAAGATTTTAAATTTTGAAAATGCGTTGAAATTTTAGTTTAAAATTTGACAATAAAGTTCAGTTAAAAGCATGTCAGAGGATAGTCGCATGTCAGAGAAAAGTGAATCGTTTAAATACCTCATATTTTGCTTATACTAACCAGAAATATTTTTTTAGCCAGAAATACCCTTACCATATATAGTTAGGTAATTTTTCCAGAATTTTTTTTTCTTCATAAAGCAAATATATAGTTGAAATTACTTCAGATATTCGTATTAAGGTATCCGATCAGTTTCGACAACTTTGTTTCAATATTAATATAAAATTTTAAAAAACTAATTTATTTGCTTTAATGCGCGTAAAAACTTGTAAATATAACAAATTTCTGTATTATTTTATTTTTGTTTTCTAAATGGCTATTTTAAGGTAAAAACAAGTTGTTGTTTTTTTTTTGCATGCACGCTAAACACTGTAAAAAAAATTCAATTTCCCAATTCACAAAATTTTTGAGGATTTTATTTAGAAGCCTATCAACTATGTTTTGAACTATTATTTTAAAAGCAAGTGCATATGCTACTAAATTAGGATCAATGTAGTTAAAAAAGCAAATTTTTTAAAATTTTCACTCTTGTGTTTGGAAAAACATGCATAAATATGAAATTTTACTTTTTTTTTTCTTAGTCTGCAGTTTGATGTTGTATGTATGATCTAAGATCACAGGTGTTCTATGATCATAAATACTCAGGAAAAATTGTAAACAATTATTTTAAAAACAACGTGATATATATATTGCTTAAGGTGGTGTGAAATGTAAAAAAATCTGATCTTGAGATAAACGCTTTTAAAAACTTAGCATCACTAGTCTATCCACTGTTATCACCTTGCACAAAACTGCTATAATTTTGCAAATAAATATATAAGAGAAAAATATTTTTATAGAGTACAAGCAAAAGAAAAGTATTTTTGGAAAGCTAAGATTACAGGAGCTCTAAATTTATTATAAACTCAGTTTCAAACATTTTTTTCCAAAATCATGTTTTTGCGTTGTTAAAGGTAAGGTAACTTAACAATAATGCATTATAAATTAATGAAAAGAGATTAATAATTTTATAAACTAAAATTCCGATGAACTTACTATTTGAAAGAAAAAAAAATCAGCTGCCAATTAAAACTTTCACGGCTTAATGGTCGCCATTTTTCAATAACTCAGATACTTGAAATATCTTGAGAACCATTGAAATTTTTAGAAATATTTACTGCAAATTCACTGCTTGATTCTCTTTATAAGACATCGCTTATTATTATCCTTCTATGCAAGTTCACGAAAAGGGTATAAAAGAAGATGGCGCATTGGCTAATTATCAAACATAATTAACGAAGCGAAAGGGGTTAATGAGATTCTCACAACTTTCTCTTCCACTTATCTGAGAGATATTAGCCAAAGCCTAATTTCCAGTGACGATTATTATTGTACATCTGTTTTCTTTGGAAAGAAATTGAATTTGCTCTGAGTGCGGTGATTACGGTTATAATTACTGGTACTTCCCAAAAATTGCCTCAGAGCATTTTAATTATTATGGACTTTCGTTGTTTTTGGAGTGATCAGATATTGCATGATTATTAAAACGCCTAATTTGAAACTCTTCTGTTGTTCGAGGCAAAATAATGCAGGCTTTTTAAAAAAAAAGTGATCAGTAAATACATACATTTTGAAACTCACACATAATTTAGGTTTTTAATTGTATTCTTGCTGAATGGGTGTTTCAAGTAATTAAGAATAAGTGTGAGATGAATAGAAGTTTTTATTTCATTCACAATTTCGAAAGAATATTTTATTGTAATTTCAAAGATAGGAGATAATTAAATTTGAGTGCAGCTGTACAAGTGCTTTTGAATTTAATTAGAATAGGATAGAAATAACTTTAATTACAAATATTTATGCTTAATAGATATTTCTAACTCTGTTTAAGATTAAAATGATAGGAGATTCTTTAAATTAAAAGACAACTATTTTCATTGAGTGCAAGAACTACCACAGAGCTTTGTATAGCAGCATCTGATTAAAAAAATATCAAATTTAATGCATTATATAAAAGTATGTTTCTCACTATTATTGAATTCAAGGATATATTTCAATTAATTATTAGGATTGATTAAATTCTTAAAGCTCTTAGATCTTTCGATAATAAATCCTATTTTTTTATAATAAAAGTACCATTTTGTAACTATATTCAGTAATCCCCTATATTTCAAAAATTGTTGAACCATATTACTAAAAAAGGACTCTATGTGTATGCCATCTTTTTTTGGAAATCTTTATTATATAAAACGCTAATACGTACGTATGTATGTATCAATAAAACCGATGATATTTCTTTTCTCGCGCTGGCAACCGTTTTCATTTTTATTTGATAGGCTTCGGCGCGCAAGAGCACGTAGTGAGCATCATATGGCTAATCTATATTATATAAAACGCTAATACGTTTTAATTGATAGGCTTCGGCCCGCAAGAGCACGTAGTGAGCAAAATTAAGGTTTAGAATTGCTTCGGAGAAATTTGAATTGTTAACAATGACTTAAACAAAAAGTTTTATTTTAACTGATAAATACTATATTATAATTTTAACTTTTTCTATGACTATACTCATTTTCTTACTCTTTGTTTTTTATACATTTTATATTTTTGTGATAAAATAAGGAACTTATAGTTGTTCTGCTTCTGAACACTGATGAAAACGCAAAATGATGGGCTTCATCAACAATATATCGATTTATTTTACAAATTCCATATTAGGGTGGCGCCATTCAGAGAATTAAAAATACAAAATTATCTTTAGCGAAGCCGATGCTTTACATCCGACGTTCAGTGGCAGACTACTATTTCATATTGTTTTACAACACATGGCTTTAGCCCTTTTGTGGGAAAGACTTTAAAACAAAACTTACAACAGTTACTTTTCTCAACAACTGAAATTTAGAATAGTGTGATTAAGAAAAATATGTGAACTGTTTGCAATTTCAAATTAATATTGAAATGTACAGGTTTAGAATTTTCTACAGTGAAAAGTTTTCGGAACTTCAGTGTTCAAAAAAGTATACAAAAGCTAGACGTTAAGAACGTATCCAATGAGCGAGTAAAGCGAGCATCAGATTGCGAAGCAATCCGAAATGAACTGCGAAAGCAGTTCCGGGGGTTGGCGAGCACCAGCGAGCAGGGGGCGAAGCCTCCTAGTAAACTAGAAAAATCTCTTCGTGTGTGATTATTCAATTCTAGCATAAAACTATGTAAATTTTTTTTAAAAAAATCTTAAATTACACTGGAATAAATGAACTGAAACCGATAATATTAATGTCTTTTTATTCTAATGACAAACACTTTCTTCATGATATAAATTTTTAATTAATTGAAAATTTTCTCCGAATCTGCATTGTTTATGTTCATGAAATATGCGAAAATTAAGAATTATTCATTGGTTTTAATGAATTTTTTTATCTAGGAAAAGAGATCTCATCAAATAAGTAATTTTAAAAAAAATGAATATTTAAAAAGAAAAAAAAACATTTAAAATATTTTTTACATGCTGTATACATGCAAGACTGCTTTTAAATTATAGAAAATTTAGAAATATTAGTAAATTTAAGCTTATATTTATTTTAGGTTTTGTTAAATCAGAATTTTAATGAACAAATCTTGAATAAAATTTCACAAATAATGTGTTTCTAACATTAAAATATACTCTGAAAATCGGGTCTCTCTGACCTTATGATAAATCAAGGCAGTGTAACTAGTAATCGAAGCTGAACTATTTCAGTTCGGGATTCAATTTCTTATGTTAAGCTTTATGTGTTAATGTTTTTGTTTTATGTGCTTACGTAAATGATTATATTTTTATAAGAACATTGTTTGATATTTTTTAAATGTCATGAATCATATCATTTGGCCAAACCGGAAAAGTTTTCCAAAAAAAAAAAATAGCAATAATAATTGTAAAATAAATAAAGAAAACCAAAATAATTAAAATAATTCTAGAGTCAGATCCACACTGAGAAAAAAAGTTTAGCCAACACTACCAAGATATAGTAAAATTTCCCATGTTTATGGTTCTATGGGAACACCAATTCGCGTTGGAAAGATCAACAATAAAATATGGTATTATAATATGTGACTTTGTACTTTGGTAAATGTGGTAAAAATTAGTAATTTTATCATGATATCTTATTCTTTATCTTTATTCTTTAACATTTGTTCTAACTTTTTACTAAATATGTGGTCATAAGAGCTATAATTTTGTAATCCATAATTTCTGGTAAACCATATGAACAGAATGACCATATGCACAGAAAAATTGCCAAATGAATAATTTAAATGCCGTATATTTTGGTCTTTAATGCCAGAATCATGTTTTTGTTTTTTTACCGGAAATTTCCTTATAATACAACACGGTAATTTTAGAGGAAGAATACTTTTTCTCCTTGCAGATGCTATAAAATATTTATTTCTTGTGACTACCTGGACAACACAAAATTCTGAAATTCTATTAAATTAACGTATTTGTGTCGGTTGTAAGTGCTGAGAATGAGTTGAATGTTGTTGCTGCCCTTACAATTATAACAAAATGTAATTTGAATAAAAATATGTTATTACAAGACCCTGTAGAAAACTGTTTGTAATTAACTGCGAGTAAATTTAAAAGAGATTATCATATTAATTGTTCACCAAGTAATTTAATTTCCTCATCCATTAAATCAGATTTAAAAAAAAGCCAAAACTTTTTCTTCCTCAAGAACTATTTGATTGGATTTTATGTGACAAAATAATTTTGTAACACTCGAGAGGTATTTCCACCATATTTTCCTTATTGAGACTCATAAATTTAAATTTGCCATGGAAAAAGGTAAGTGTATTCAGAGAAAGAACAGTTTCGTGTCAGATTCCATCTGATTGCATCAAAAATAATTAAGCTGTTCTTTTTTTATTTAATATTATTATTAATAATATTTCTTTTATCCCCTGCACTTACCCAAGATGTTAAGGGGCTCGCAAGCTCCATTGTTGTATAATCCATCTATAGTCTTAACAGCACAGCATTCGTCTTCTTTACAATCTTCCTCTGTTTGGCAGTTTTTTTTCAGGCCTTCTTCTAAACTAGAAACCTTCAAATTAAAATTTTCTTTTGGTTAAACAAATGGTTATAATTTAGTGTAATACAAAGATACAGGATCGCGACAATAAATGGTCATAAAACGGGATAAATCAAACAACATTCTGGGTTCCGAAAATAAAGCTATGGAAATAGCTCCTAATTTGAGCTAAATAAATAAGTGGAATTATGATAAAATTTAAAATTTTAATGAGTATAAAAGTTTATTGACTCGCACCAAACACAGTGCTGATTCAGTGGTAGACGGATCACCGGTTAGAGTTCCCTTGGCTAACCATGACAGCTTTTCGTGGTTTTCTTCTGCATGTAAAGCAAATGCTGGTTATTTCTATCAAGAAGTCTTCCATGTAGGCCAAATTGTGCCAATTATTTATTCCGAAGTTCTCTTTTCTTCTGGGTTGGGTTCGCAATTACAAGGCTACGGAGTTGAGAACTGATAGCTGTTAACTGAGGATTGTGTTGGCTATTCAACACCGGTTATAAAATAATATCAATAATATTAATTTTTCTTTTTCAATTCACAATTAAACTAATTGAAATGAAAATGATATAAAAACATGAGTTTTTAAAAATCCGCCTCTAATACAAAAACATGAAGATATTACAAATTAAAACGTAAACGAAAACAGGAAAATAATACAAAAAGATGCATTGAAAATATTAATATAAATAGTAAAAATTAAAAAAAAGAATATTCGAATTTTTAGGTCGATTTTATTTTAAGCAACAACTTAAGTTAACTTTTTTTTGTGTATATATATATATATATACACTGAGTGGCCAAATTATTATGACCACCCCTTCAGTGCGCTGTTGGGCCACCTTTTGCGCAAATTACTGCCTTAATTCGTCTGGGCATGGATTGTATGAGATGTTGGTAGGTGGTGGAAAGTATGCCAGACCATACTCGCTGAACTGCACTTGCCGATTTCTGCAAATTTCATGATACTGGATCCATCTGTCTAAGCGCCCGTTCAATTTCATCCCACAAATTCTCAATTGGATTGAGATCTGGGGATTATGCTGGCCAACGAAGCAAGTTAAATTCTCTATCATGCTCTTCGACCCATCTGGGGACAATACCAGTTTTATGACAAGGAGCGTTGTCCTGCTGGAAGTATCCATCCCCGCCAGAGTACACCATTGACATAAACGGATTTACTTGATCTGCGACGATACTTAAATACCCTTGGGCATTAAGGCGTTGTGGTACAGGAATTAAAGGACCCATACAATACCAAGAGAGCATTCCCCATACCATAACGTTGCCACCACCAGCTTGAAGTGTCGTGGCAATGCAGTTGGGGTCCATGTTTTCGTGCTGTTTTCTCCATATTCTCATCCTGCCATCTGCGCGATGTATTTGAAATCGTGATTCATCGGAGCACATGACCCTCTTCCAGTCATCTATTGTCCAATGTTTGTGCTCCTTTGAAAATTGGAGACATCTGCGGTTATTTAAAGTAGACAATAGAGGCTTACGAACAGGTCGCCTGCTTCCATACCCAATACGGCGCAATGTGCGTCGAACAGTCCGTTCAGAGACGTTCACAGTTGCTCCTTGATTGAGATCACTTGCAATTTGTCGCACTGTTGCTCTCCTGTTGCGCTGCACAACCGTGGCCAGCCTTCTCTCTGATCGAGCATTCAGTATCCTGTGACGACCACAAGTCTGACGTTGAGACCCGGTTTTTTGCTTGATTGTCCATTCTTTGCACACATTAACAACTGCTGCTCTAGAACACTTCACAAGTGCAACCGTTTTGCTGATACTCGTTCCGACACATCTCGCACCCACAATCTTTCCACGTTGAAACTCAGTTAAATCACTTTTCTTTCCCATATCTGAGCAAGCAACACAGTATAACTGATGACTCACTTGTCCATCATTCCTGTGTTATAGTTATCTTGCCCTCTAGCGTCAGCGCTGTGACGCAATAACTCATTTGCATAAAATTCTGAGGTGGTCATAATAATTTGGCCACTCAGTGTATATATATATATATATATATATATATATATATATATATATATATATATATATATATATATATATATATATATATATATATATATATATATATATATATATATATATATGGGTCATTCTCACGAAAACTGTCATTTTTCAGTTCATAAAATAACTAACTTTATAAGAAAACTATATCTTTATTCTTTTATAGACAATGGAAATATTCTGAAATGTTTGTTTAAATCATTTTTTCACCCAAATAGCTCGCGATACTAATTGTCTGAATTCTAACTTTTTAATTGTTTATTAATTCCTGCAAAATATTATAAATTCTTGGGGGGAAATAAACCACTCTCGAGGTATTTAAATACATGTTTTGCCTAAATTTGTTATTTTGAAACCCAAGTATTCTGATTAGTTGTTGTTTAATTAAACCAAATTTTATAAACTTAAAATAAATGATGTTTTTCTTTAAATAAAGAAAAAGTCAATACATTGCAAAAAATTACCATGTCGGTACCTTTTATCGGACAATCAATTTTTACTGGCATAAATTTGATACCAAAATAATCTGATATACCATAGTGTTTACGGTAATAATTACCGTAAAATCACTCTAACTAAATAGGTATAACTGTAAAATTTGCTCTATAATATTTTACAGTAAAAAATAGATTCTACGCATGAATCGCCCAAAGAGCCTGCACTTCATCCAGAATTTTTTACTGAGCTCGCAATCGTATTGAAGTTTGGTAAAGTTTTCTCATTGTATTTTTCTTAAGAAAAAATTATTCTAAATAATGTTAGATATTAACTACTTTAAGTCATTACGAATTAACTAAACAATATTTCATAAAATCAATTTTTCAATCTTAAATCAACGCTTGACTTAAGAGATCAGATGTGATTTTTAAATATCTATCTGAATTTTTTGAATAAGAATTTAGTTTTAAATTTATAATTAAATCCAAAATCAAACAATGAAGATTCATTCGAGTTCAATTAACTGAAAGAAAATTTGTTTTTGCTTATAGCATAGAAATTTCAAATGAAATTTTATGTATGTTCTCAATGATGAAGAGTTATTTTTTATTTATTAAGCAATAGGAGAGAGCTATTCTATCATAAAATGGTTTTAATTGTTGTGAAAGATTTCTTTAACTGATTCTGTTTTATTGCACTGAGAAAAAAATATGGAATATGGACTACTAGAATATGGTAAAATTTACCTTGTTTTTCGCTCTATACGATCATCAAATATGATAAATCTGGTAAATAACTTTAATATGATGCCTTAAAGCAAGGCATGCAAACCACTTATTCGGTAAAATTAACTTTTCAGTCTTGTATTTATTTACTAATCATACCATGCCATATACCATACCTTATTACCATATGAACTGAAAAATTATAAAATACCGTATTTTTGGTTTTATTAACCTGAATTATGAGCTTTTTTTTACCAGAAATGTCATTACCGTACCGTACGGTAATTTTACTCGAATTGTTTTTCTTATAATCGCTTCATTTTTAATAATTTGGTTTTTACAACGTAATCACTTTAGCACGGGAGGCTTCACCCTTTGCTCGTTTCACTTACCTACCCCCGTGATTGACAGCAGACTAAATTTTACATCAAATCAAAACAATTCAATTAAATAAATGCAAAATCTTTTGTTGTAAGAACACAGATTCGATTCTGACAGCCTTAATTTAAAATTCTGTTAATAAAACTGAACCTAATCTAAATCCAGCTTCATCCATTAACTTAACTAGTTTCAAAAAAATTCTTCTTTACTCTAAATTGTTTTAAATATCTTTCGTCGATGTGAGTTATTAAAAATTGTACGAAAATATCATTTTTAAAAAATTACTTCGCATTCGTTCTTTTAATTGCATGTGTTTCCTTAACACAGTTTTGCATTAAATTTATTATAAATGAAAATATAGCTTCTTGAAAAGTTTTAAAAAAAGATGCATTTATTGTTAAATAATTGTGAAACTATTACTAAATATTTTTTTCATAAAATGTTGATTAATAAAGTAATATATGATTACTTCATGATATAATAAGGGAATAATATTTTTAATTTAATAATAAGTTTTTATTTTTGAATTTTAATCAGAATCCGAAACGTATATACATATAATATATATATATATATATATATATATATATATATATTATACATAATTGTTTTCATAATTGAGTTTTGTCTTGTGTTGACAATGTATAAGTTGATTAATTAGATGAGAACATCATTGGTTTAAATAAACAGCTGTAATGTGTAGTTATAGGTATATAAATGACTTAGAAATCTGTAAAATATTTTAATAATTCTTAAATATTTATAAATACATTATCATTATATTAAAACTCTTATCAACATCTAGTTCAGGTTACTATTCAATGTCTGGTTCAGGTTCGGGTTCTTCGTCTGGGTCAGGCTCGAGCTCATCGTCGATTTTAGGTTCTTCTTCCGTAGATGTCGGCGTTTCTGTGGAAGTTATTTCAACTACTACTTCTTCCGTAGATGTCGGCGTTTCTGTGGAAGTTATTTCAACTACTACTTCTGCCTTTGTTGTCTCCTCTTCTGGCTTTTTTGTCTCTTTTTCGACAGATGGAGAAGTCATCTTACTCTCTTTTTCGACTGATGGAGAAGTCTTATCCTCTTTTTGGCATCTCATTTTGCTTAATTTTGATGGCATCTATATAAATGCAAATACAATTCATAAAATATAATTTGTGAAGAATGTCTACTTATTTAAAGTAGCAGTTTGAGACAGCAGCCTGTTGTTCTTCGAAAGGATAAATTATGATAAATAATTTACGAACACGAATGAGCGTCAGAATTTTTTATAATACTAAAACAATTTCTGAAGATCTCAACTTAACTTCAAACAAAATTTCTCAAATTTAATAATTGTCTTCTTTTTTTTTACTTTTCAGTACACCTTTCTTGCCACATTTTATAATAAACCCTAACTTAAGACATTTTTGAAAATTTTAAAAATATTTTAAATTTAAAAAAATAAACAAATGAATAAATAGCTATTGAATTGCGCAATGTATTTTAATATGACAAAATTAATATTGAAAAATTAAAATTAAGTATTTTTTAATTTTTTTTTTAAAGTTTTTCCAACAAAAAATTATTTTAATAGCTTTTTTAATAAATAAATTTATATTTTCTTTATCTGAAACTACAATTCTAGTAAATTTGACTCTAATTTTAAAAAAATTAGCTTAGCTCTAATTTATATTTAGGTAATAAAAAAAACTACTATAATTTTTCTCTTTCTAATACATTTAGGTGAAATAATTTGGATTTATATATATTAATGCTAGATAATTGCAGTCTTAGAAGCCTTTGTTAGCTTGTTTAAGCATAATAACATGCAGTCGGATGATTGAGTATTTTGGCTGATAAACGGTAATTTATTGTTTTGTTTACTCATAAGTTTTTTTTTTTTTTAATTTTTAAAATAAATATTTTCATGTTTTATTTTTTTGTAAGATATAATTTTTTCCCTTAAATTATGAGAAAATAATGACGATTGCATTAAATTTTAATTGCCACTTTGCCACTACATTTCATTTAGTTCATTTTAATTGCCACTACATCCTTTTTTAAAGCTCGTTGAGTCTAAATTACTTCTAACAATCGGTAAGAACTAAAGATCTCGATTTTTTCTTTGCAGAAAGTAGATCGGATGATTTCAGAGGTCCGAAGAATTTCGCGATGAAACATTGTTTTGGTTAAATTTTTATTCAAAATTTCAAAATTTTCTTAGTCGAATCAATCTTAATTTTTGTCCATAAAACACTGATAATTAGTTCCGACTAAGTTCGTTCTCATGCAGATTGTTACGTCAAGCGCTCAGGTATCATAATTTTGATCTAGTTGCGCTTGTATAATTTTGATCTAGTTGCGCTTTCTACGTCATTTTGTTAACATCGTTTTGTTTGTCATTTCTAAGTTAACTTTCAAAAAATTCTATGGGTGGCAACAGCATTTTTATTTTTTAAGTTGTTTATTTTTATTTCTTTTAGATTTCGTTCTTTTTAAGTGAAATGCTTTTTAACCTAACAGAATTCTTTGCCGACTGTTATCTCTATATATGAAGGAAATAATGTAAATATTTAAGTGTTGTGAAAAGAATCTTATTTAGTTGTACAAAGTACTTCCCAGATCTTTTAATTTCTCCATCACTTTTTGGTTTACAAAATTTTAATGATAATTGAAACAGAGTCAATTTTATCGTAGCATTGTTGTGTATAATACGAAAAAGTAATATTTAACAAATAAACAGCTTTTTAAGCAAAATTTAAATCAAACTTACATCTGTAACTCCTGGTCTTAATCCTTTAGGTTTGCAAGTCATACCGTCTCCACACGGGCAATAGTGCATGAACTTTCCACCATAATAATCTTGTTTAGCTTCCCATTCACTGCATCTGGCACCTTCAATTATATAATTTTAAGAAACTAAATAGTAATTGACAAGAAAGACGAGGCAAATGAAAGATAAGGGGAAAAATTAACAGTGATGTTAACACACTTAATGGAGTTACGGTACGTGTATTGAAATTGCGCCATGCGTAAAATAAAATAAACCCACTCAAATGTAATCGTAATTCAGCAGTACAAATTCGTTACCCCCAATAGAAGTGACCCTATTCAGATCTCTACAGAACCAGTTCTGCTAATTAGATTTTGATATTTTAATGAAACTTGGTATATACGTTATATGGACAAAGGAAAGATGACTTCTGCAAAAAAATAGTTCAAAATTCGATCATTCGATGAACATTTCGAAAATTCCTTATGCAAATTAGTGAAACCTATAAAAGGTCTTGCAGTTAGAGCCAGAAAAATATTCCCTGTGTGCGTTTATCATCATTGAAAGACATTTTATCTGTACGTCTTTCAAAGATATTACAAAAGGGTCTCTTGTTTAAGAAATGTTTGAAAGAGTTGATTAAGGAACATAACGAAACTTGAGACTTGGGTGTACTGACCAGATGGGTATGAAACTATTAAAAAAACTCGCTGGTGCAGTGATTGAAAGAGTCACCAGTTCCAACTATTCTCCAGAAAGTGCTCGATCTGTGTTATGTGAATTGGCGATTCCACTGTCAACCTTCCGAAAATTTTGCGTTTCATTTTTTTAAAAAAATGGTATCCGTTTTCGATACACGTGGTGCAAGTATTCTAATCTGAAGACCATCCAACACACTCTGAATTTCCTCCCCAATTTTTGACAAGAATTAATGACGCGTGGCTTTAGAAAATTCTATGGTCAAATGAGAGACACTTTTCTTAAGAGGGAGCTGTGAATAGCATCACTACACACGACAGAACAGTCACGTGACACTTACAATCCTACGGTAGATACAGTATTTATATTCACATTTCAATACTGTTTTAAAACTATCTGTATACTTAGGAAATGAACTACCGTGTTGATCTATCAGTGATTGTTACAATAAAAGGACAATTTCTTTAATATATTTTTTTCTTTAATTTCTGAATTAAAATTGCTAAGTTACTGTGCACTAAATTTGCGATTGAAGCATTGCATTGCGCTATGCATCAAAGGAAGAGTGATTCTGTAAAAAGCTAAATGCTCTACTAAACGTAATGTTATTTCAATAACTACAATGTTTTCCAATGCTTGTAACTGCATATTTTCTGAACTACGCTTAAATAAATCGATACATTATGTTTTATATGTTTAATGTACCATAAACGAAGAGTTGCATGAGTAATTAAATGAAAATATTAGCTAAATTATTTATACTCTTAGTTTTTACGAGAAAAGAAGTTTTCCTAATAATATAATATTCTGCATTGTTCATAACTTTTTTTTTCTTGAGGAAAATAATTCTTTGAATCCAACAACTACTAATAATAATGACTTAGGAAATATTTCAAAAAAATACTAATTCATGAGAAATTTCTTTTTGTTTTTATTAATCGGCATTTATTTGATATAAATTAACGAGTTTAGTATACGAATTCGAAACCGAGATACTTGTGTGGTTATCACGTGATACTCTATGGTGGCGACATCTATAATCAAAATTGCCGCATGTGGGGTGCTTCACCCCCTAATGATATGCACTAATTACTGCTGCGTTCTGACTACGTGACTGCTTGGTGTGGATTTACTGCTGATTTTAATCTCTGACCGTTTATCTTTGAAACTTTCACTTCTCAAGGCCCTAAAACTTGAGCATGCAGAAATACTTTGTAGTGAGACTTTCTAAAGTCAGTTACCAATTCAGTTTTAAAAAATGTGTTCACAAGATTTAAGATAAAAATAATTTACATTAATATATTATAATGGGCGTGTTTTTATTATGCCTCCAAACTAAATTATTCTAAATTAATTTGTAAATTTCGCAGCGCGTTGAACGATATTATCGTCCAAGTTTTTTAGAAGTTTAACATGGTGGTTGTTCACAGGTTTTGTGGTCTTTGACTTTACTGTTCATTGACTTTATGGTGAGTGTTCACATAACTTATACAAACAGAAATGTTAGAAATTAATTTGGAAATTTTGGAGTAAGTTGCACCATAATATAGTCCTAAGTTTGTAACTTCAATGGTTGTGCTAAGTTGATCAATATTATCGCACTTTTTAAAAACAAACTATGAAATCAGGTAATAATGCTATCGGTTTTTTCTGTTATTTTAAAATAGAAAAGATGTATTTAAAATGAGAGTACGTTTTTCAAAAAACAGCCAAATGAAGAAATAAGGAAAGAGAAACAAATTATTTCACGATTTGTATAAGCAAATAAAATGTACCTAATCTGTTTAACTTTAGGCAAATTCCTTTTTTTTTCATACTCGACACAGTCAACGCTACACAACATCTGTCGTCATCACAATCATCTGCCGTGGTGCACAATTTTCCGTACGTCACACTCTAAATTAAATAGCCAACAATCAATATAAAATACAAAAAAAGTTTTAGTAAAATATCATTGCAATCAAGTAAATGAATTACGAAGTTACAAAAACACCGACTTAACAATAAGTACCAAATAGATACATTGTTTTGAAAAAAAATTAAAAAAGCTTGAGAAACAAAAGAAAATATAAATAAATTATACTTTTATAAGTAGATGTTAATACCTTAAACTATTTTTTTTAAAAGAGGCAGTAGAGATTTGATAGTGAGACTTGATACAAAAACTTATCTTTCTAATCTTTTCAATATTTTTTGTCTCATCTTCTAATATTTATAACTACTAATTTTAGCAAATAAATTTTACGAGCCAATTGGAGATCACCAAATAATTTGATACACATTACTATCTAATATTAGTACTGGGCAGTCAGAAGTTGATAATAAGTTTGATTTCTCTAATGTTATATAATGTTTGCATACTGTGTAAAAACCTTCTGTTCTTAATTTTAATTGCTTTTTATTGGACAATATAATTAAATGATGACACTAGGTTTAAAAGTAATTGTAAAAAAATACCTGGTCATCAAAAGTGGACCTGTAAAAATTGTCCTTTCAATAAAGGCAAATCACAAATACCGAAATTAGACCTGTTTTTAGTCCGCTTAAAATCATATTGAAAAAAATTGAAAAAAAATTACCAGCAATATTTCTAAAATATTTTCTATTTTGAATGAAACGAAAATCTAATACGATTAATTTATTAAAGTTAAAATAAATAGAAGGAATATTCTTAAGTTTTAATTTTGATGAAATAAATAAGAAGGTTTATATTAAAAATTATCATCAACATGTTAAGAATTATGCTACTCTTAGTATATTGGCGACTTTTTGATAAGTATTAATTCAAACTAGAATATATTAATATATTTTATTCATTTCATTCAGCGACTATGGTTCTCGGCCTTTTAATATACATAAAATGTCGAATTAGCGGCGAAAACTATAAATTTGAAATTTGGACTGAAATACGTAATTTTTTACCAGCATTCAGTATAAAAAATTTTACAGTAATAAGTGTTTCGACATATGGCTTAAATAAATACCTTTTTTACTATAGATATAAAATGTTAACGAAAAGAATGTAATTTTTTTCTACTTTAAAAAGTTAAAAAATATATCTTTTTAAAGGATATATTTGAAATTTACAGTTTCAGCACTTTTGCTCTTGCTAAATTTCACGACAGTCAAATTAAAATATTATAAAGCTATTTACATTTTATGTACAAAAATGATATTTTAAGACATTTAATACTAAGCCTATTTCAAGCTACATAATTATTATACATCATTAGTTTCTAGTGAAATTAACTTCAACAATTTTTGGGCTCAGATTAGCCTTAAAAAATTAAATCTCAAATAAAGTGTCACCAAAAATCTGTATTTTAAATATTTCGATAATAATCAAGACAACGGTGATAGGCTAAATAGAGAAAATTTTGAAAAATTTATCTTGAAAATTTTATCTTTAACTCAAACTTCAGTTACTAGTTTATCGGAATTGCGATAGATTAAGAAAATTATGTTGTTGAAGGAAATTAAAAACATGCATGCAGCGTGTCTTCTTAGCGAAAAGAATAAAAATATCAGTGACCTTTTAAAAATAATTATACAAATATTATTACAAAAATAAGCTAATTTACATTTCAAAATTTCAATTATGACTAAAATAAGTAAAATTTACCAAAGAAACCAAAACGAGGGCTAAAGCTAACAACAACTTCATCTTTAATCTTTTAACTTCACAAAATAGGATATTGTGCTTTGTTTGAAGCTTTTATAAATTATTTTGATAAGAATGTTTTGATATCCTGCCCCATGCATGTGATAAAAGAAAACCTTGATTCTGATATATTTATCAAATATTATTCTAAATTTTGCGTTTTTTTAACAAACTTCGCATTTAGCCAATATAAAATAAGTGTTATAAACAATTTCCCATGCATGTGATAAAAAAAACCTTGATTCTGATATATTTATCAAATATTATTCTACATTTTGCGTTCTTTTTTTTAACAAACTTCGCATTTAGCCAATATAAAATAAGTGTTATATACAATTTCCCATGCATGTGATAAGAAAAAACCTTGATTCTGATATATTTATCAAATATTATTCTATATTATGCTTTCTTTTTTAACAAACTTCGCATTTAGTCAATATAAAATAAGTGTTATATACAATTTCCCATGCATGTGATAAAAAAAAAATAATTTGATTCTGATATATTTATCAAATATTATTCTAAATTTTGCGTTTTTTTTTTTAACAAACTTCGCATTTAGCTGATATAAAATAAGTGTTACATATAATTTTCAATAATGAAGAAATGTAATTTTAAATTAGATAAATTAAATCCCAAAAAGGAAAACTAAAATGAAATTATAACTCGAACTATGTTTCTTAAAACTATATTTCTGCTATTATACAGCTAATAAGTCTGTTAATCATTAAATGCGTTATTTTCAGTGTTTTTAAATGTTCTTAATATTAAATGGTGAGTGCTAACAAAAGTAAATTCGCGTGATTTTAAAATCATGCTGCTCCCAATTTTCGATAAACATTCCTTCATGGATCCAGAGAATAATTAATTTAAGGGATCAATAATTACAAACGACTCATTTTAATTATGAAATGTAATTCATCAAATTGTGTAATACAAATATCCCAATCTCTCCTTCTCTTTATAAAACTTTAAAATATTATGTTTTGTTGCTAAAAAAAAAAAAGATTGTGAAGTCAATATTAGCTTTAAAAAAACTTATTTTTTCATCAGATATCTAAAAAAAATATTTACAAATGCTTAATATCAGCCTCGTAAGCATTTAATGTCAATTTATCACCTGCTAAAAGCTTATATCAAATTGTTTTAACAATACAATCCATTAAAAGAATTTTATGATATAAGATTTCTTACATACCGGGTAATGTGGCAATATATATTCAGAATGGAAATTTTTCCTTTCCTCATAAAATAAGATTGCCGAGACAGGAGTAATCGTTGATTCTGATTTGAATTTTAAGCACAAGTATCAGTCAGCGCACAGTTTTCAATAATATTTAGATTTATCAATTATGATTTAACTAAATATTTTATTCAAATTTTACGTATTTAAATAAGTAAAATTTTTAATGTTGCATGTAAGTTATTATATTTTCAACAAAGTATATTTGAACAAATGTTATCAATAAGAAAATTAGAAGAAGAACAAAATAAATTATACTTTTTTTAATAGTTTATCAGTTTCTTAACGGAAATCAATTATAAATAAACACTTTGAAAGGAAAAGAAAAATTTTTAATGTTGCATGCAAGTTATTATATTTTCAACAAAGTATATTTGAACGAATGTTATCAATAAGAAAATTATAAGAAGAACAAAATAAATTATTCTTTTTATAATAATTTATCAGTTTCTCAACGGAAATCTATATATATATTTCTCTTACACGGCACCAAAAAAAAGCCTCATTACAACTCCCCGAATGGCAACGTTAGAAAAGCGACCAATGATTGCTGCTAAAAATGTCACATGGCAAATGTCACATGAGGTGGCTCAACATTAGCGCTTTTAAAAACCGAAACAATAATCAGAGTGAGCATTATCAGGTTGTTCAATTCAGATTCATGCCCTAAAAACAAGATAATATTTAATTTAAACTGGTTCAACATATAGCGCTTTTAAAAACGGAAACAATAACCAGAGTGAGCATTATCAGGTTGTTCAATTCAGATTCATGCCCTAAAAACATGATAATATTTAATTTAAACTGGCTCAACACATAGCGCTTTTAAAAACGGAAACAATAACCAGAGTGAGCATTATCAGGTTGTTCAATTCAGATTCATGCCCTAAAAACATGATAATATTTAATTTAAACTCAATTAGGAATTAATTAGGCTGGCCTTCTCCATGACTATGAATAAGTCACAAGGTCAGACTTTTGAGAAAATCAGTTTAGTATTGACTAAACAAGTTTTTAGTCATGGACAACTTTATGTTGGTCTGTCAAGAGTTAAGTCATTTGACAGCCTTTCAGTAATTGCTCCAAGATGCCAAATCTATAATTGTGTTTTCAAAGAAATTCTAAATGCTTAGTGTTAATTTCTTAGAGCTTTGCAGAAAAAAATGTTTTTTGGAAAAAATTTAATTGAAACTTCTATTGGCAATAGGCAAGGGGAACTGCCAAAATCAAAACGCTTCGATTAGAAATGCAGCATGGCGACCTCGACGTGGTATTTCTCGGTTAATGCTAACAGCCATGCATTTTAATTTATTGTATGTAAAACATCCTTGCATGTAAAACATCTAAAATGTCATGTACTTTATCACAAATGTTAATTAATATAGAAATTGATTTCAATAATGCTGATCACCAAAAAATATTTCATTTGGCGATAAAACAAACTTTTGTGTTCTTGAAAATGAAAGACTTTTTGAGGGTTATTATCTCACAAGGAAAAGTTAGGGTTTAAAGTTTATGTTTTTAAATAATAAAATTTTTTCTAAAACTTTCAGAATTTCTTGCATTAACTAATTTATTATACACATTTAGTTGAATTTAGGTGAGTAACTGCAATATTTGATAATTTATTTTGCTAATATGTTTCTCATTTAGCTAATGTTTTGATTTTTTCACCATGAACAATCTAAATAGCTAATATACTTTTTTTAAAAGCCAATAGGAACATTGATAGAATTCTTCTAAATAAGTACAATACTATGTCTTTGATGATAAAATACTATGTCTTTGTGCTAGAACATTGTGTTCATTGGCGAGCGAGCGCAGCGTGCCATGGTTCACGGCGTGAACCACATAGGATTGCGTAGCAATTCTCGGGGTTGGCGAGCGTTAGCAAGCAGGGGGCGGAGCCTCCTAGTGTATTATAATTAAATAAGGGAAAGAATTTATTAAATTACTCCAAAGTAAATTTTCAAATTAGAGTAAGAAATATTTATATACTGACTTTATTGTTTCAAGGTTTTATCAAGTTCTGTGTTTAATTTCGAAATTCATCTTCTAATGTGAAAATAATTAAAATATATAAGATTAGAAACCTATAGTTTCTTATAAGTAAGGGTAAATAAACTTTCAATTTCAGCAAAACATTCTGATTATAGATATAATATACCTAATCTTTCAAAAATTGTCATAATTAATTATATTTGATTCAAAAACACAATTCTTAATTAAAAATAATAGAAAACAATTCTTCTCGTGTATCATTTGCAAGACCTGCTCAATTTCTTTTCTAAACATACTTCAAAATATAAAAAATTCTGCATGCATATTTTCTGCAAAATTATTGTATTTTTTCTTAATTAACACAGCGTACAGGTTGCTTTTTAAAAAATAATTATCTTCCGAAAAGAAAGTTTTATTTCATTCAAAACTTGTTTCTTCATGTTTTATTTCATTCAAAAACATAATTCTTAATTATGATTTATAGTAAACTTTTCTTATCATACACCATTTGCACGATCATACACCATTTGCATACACCATTTGCAAACTCTTTGCTACTTTTTTTTTATTTTGAAATAAACTCGGAACTCACAGAAAAAAAGTCTGCTTCCAAATTTTATGCAGATGCAAAATTATCTATTTAGTAAACTTGATTATCCGAAAGTTGTCCTTATATATTTCATTTCATTCAAAACGAAATTACGCAAAAACTATTAAAATTTACAAGAAAAAAGAACTTTTTTTAAAATTCGACTCCTCAAGAACTATTCGATCGATTTCGCTCAAAAATCGCTAATTTGTATATTCCTGCGTAAAATTACATTCCTTGAAATTTTGTAGAAAAATGCAGACGTTACAATTCAAAGATTTTCAAATAAACATTTTCAAACCATTATTAAATAAAATAATAAAGAAATAATAAATATTTACTGAAGTTATTTTTTTACATGGAATTTTCTTTGGATAAAGGAATTTTATAATTGCGTGCAAAAACTTTTCAATGCGCTTTAAAAATTTCAGAGGTAGCGAAATACACTCTCTCCTGGTCAAACTATTCGAACCCTATTTCCCAGATTGCGACTACCCTCTATCCTTTGGGAGTCAGAACTTTAAATCCATAGAATAAAAAGGTATGTTTATTTAAATAAAGTAAGTTTTTGTGTTCGATTTCGTAATTTTAATTATGATCTGCACTTTTTAATTGGCAGCTTTGCGCTCAATCCCTCGACTCATTAGTATTGAGTCCTATAACGTGAAGATCCGGTTATAAAATCAAAAGCTACTTAGGGTGGTTAGTTTATTTTTTGGCGCACTATACGCTATACACCAATTTTAGTATAGTTTTTATTCAAATTCTTCACTATTCTTCTCATTTGAAAACATAGATTAAGTCTGCATCCATATTTTCTTAAAAGTACAGTAAAATTTATTTTAAAAGTTCATACACTTAAGAAATTATCAATTTTAGCATACGAAATACGAATTAATATATTTCAATGTATTATCCCAAATTAAATATTAGAAAACGATTCAAAACAAATGCCAAATTAAAAATCATTTCCTGTTCATAAAATATGTTACTTTCGCTTTCAAGCGTCACATAACATAGTTTCTGTTAATGTAAAATAAGCCGTAATCCAATAAATTGTGACTTGCCTTATACCCGGTGCGTAGCGTTTTTAAGAAGTGTTTAAAGGTGCTTAATTTCTAGTTTCGTTACTTAGAAGCCTTTAAAGGTACTTTTTTCATTGGGTGCGTCAGAAACTGGCTATTTTACCATGATCATGCAAAGTCTTTGAAAATTATTTTGCATTTTATTAATGCATATAGTGGCTTAAAAATATTTTTTGAGTGCTTAAAAAGTACTTAAAAGGTGCTTATTTTTGTTAAAAAATTTGGTTACGCACCCTGTTATAAAAAAAATATTTTGATATATTTAAATTCTATATTTCAGTAAAACGTCATGCTACAAATTAAGAGATTTAACACATGCGTATGCCAATTTGAACACTTCCAAAGTGGTCTACTAATTTTTTTTTTATTAAACTTCCGTTTTTTAAATAACGTGAACTTTATAAGGATGCTTTTTTAAGACAACACTATTCAACAATGAGGCATTTAGGTAGAATTAAGTTTGACACATTTTAAAAGTTTGCACAGAAGAAAATTTTCATAAACTTAAACATATAACACCTTATATTCTCAATTTTTAAAAATAAGTTCTATAATTATTTATAAACTATTACTAAAACGAATTTAAGCAAATTAGATTTTTTAGGAAGCAAATAATTCTATAATCTTAAATTATAAGCTACACTGAATTCTAGAGATAAACTTCACAGTTTTTTTTTTTTTTTTAACAAAAAGGAGAATACAATTTTTTTCTATACTTTAACTTGAGATAAGAGAGCATACTTGTCTCAATTTGCAAGCAAATTTAAGAGAAAATATATTTACAGCTCGCTTATCACATTAATATTTGCGTCAATTCGAGTGGAAATTACACCAAGGTATTGTTCAGTAGCAAGATTACAATATTTGCAATATTTCTATTATCTACAGCTTTATCGTAGTCGTTCTTAGAATAATATTTTGCTTGAAAATTTCATATCTTGGTTTATCTTTATTATAATTTATTTTTATGTTGATATTAATTATAACATTAATTATCTACTAAATTAAATTCAGCCTCATTGTAAGTTCGTATGCAAGTCATGTCGTTAACACTTACCATTTTTTGTTTATTTTTAATGATTTTTTTTTGTAGTTTAGTAAACTAATTAATGAAGAAATAAGCCTTAATAGTTATGGATTTTTAAACACATCGCGCTATTTTTGCATTACTACTGTTGCAGTTTTACTTTACTATCAATGATTTTTTTGCATTTCAATAAACTGATTAATAAAAATAAGTCTTATTATTTATGAATTCTTTTACGATTCTCACTTGCCAATTCTGTATCTTTTTTAATGAATTATTTCGCTTTTAATATGTTAGTTAATATAGAATTTAGCCTTAATGTTTGTTAAGTTCTAATACAAATCACGCCATTTTCCTCTTTCCATTATTTTACCAATAACTGCATTTGCTATTAAGTCTATATCTGCATAATTTATGCATAAAAAGTTATAAATCTTAAGTAAGTCACCTACTTTGTATCTCAATAAAAAAATAAAAACAAATCAATTAGCAAAGAAAACATATTAAAGTCGTCAACAAGATAAAAAACAAATAGGATGAGCTTTGTTTTTGCCGTGATTAAAATTTCATTACTCAAACCACCTTTTATGAAGGGAACTTTTTTAATAAATTATTTTATTTGCTTTTAATAAGTTAATTAATGTAGAATTTAGCCTTAATGTTTGCAAGTTCTAGTACAATTCTAGTACATTTTCTCTTTCGATTATTGCGCTAATAACTGCCATTTGCTACTAAATCTATATCTGCTTAATTTATGCATAAAAAGTTATAAATCTTAAGTAAGTCACCTACTTTGTATCTCAATAAAAAAAAAAAAACAAATCAATTAGCAAAGAAAACATCTTAAAGTCGTCAACAAGATAAAAAACAAATAGGATGAACTTTGTTTTTGCCGTGATTAAAATTTCATTACTCAAACCACCTCTTATGAAAAGGAGAAAACACAAGTTTGTGGCACTTTTAATCTTCAACTATTAGATTAGCTTCTGAGTTTTCTGTGAGTCGTGTAAGGAATATTAAAGGAACAGTAGGGTGTTTAGAGTGAGAAATATTTTTCCCAACAGACAAAAGGATTTTGAAATTCTCTCTACGTCAACAAAGTAAAGAGGCAATTAATTCATAACTGCTGCCACCAGCCACCAAGAAAAGAACCTAATTATCATGAGAAGTGAAATGCGATAAATGAATAATTCGAACTGATCTTTCTTTTTCCCTCGACTCTCTCTCTCTCTCTTTCCCGACTCTCGAAGAAAAGAAGGAAAATTAGGATTTCGCCAGATTCAATCTAGGTGCTCAGCCGACCAAAAAATGTCTGTGGTGTCGTCTTTTAATTAGTTCACTTTACAACAAAAGACCGCTGACTAATTATTTTTTGAACAGAATACTCATCATTTTTGTGTTTTAAAACTTATGTTTACATTGTGTTTGGATTAAGTAATAGTCTGGCTATAATGTTTTAGTGGTGTTGCGCACAATGGTGGTACTTTGATGAAAGAAAACAGCAATTTATGCATATTCTTAAGACTCGCTACTGCTCGATTTTATTAAACAGAAAGCAGTAATAATAATATGCATTTATAAATACTTAGTGAGTAAAGAGGAGCTTGTATAGGTGTATTTGATATTAAGTAGGGGAGAGTGGGGTCAATTGTAACATTTTTTACTTAACTATTTTTAACTAACAAAAAATCCAATATATTATTAGTATTAATTGACAGACGAGTAAAGTAGACTATCCTCTACTAGAAATAAAAATACCTTATTTTAAATGTTATTATATTAGTTATTAACAATTTTTGACAGTCGTGCACTTGTTACAATTGTCCCCACTTACGGGGTCAATTGTAACAGTTCATAAATTCAACTAAAACATAGTTAATTATACATGTTATCATAGTTGTGACATATTTTTTATTGATTAAAATAGTAGTGATATTTTAGGAGTAAAAATAATAATGAGCAGAGACCTAAAGTGTTAAACTTTTGACTTTAAGGAGTTAAAAATTTTAATTTATGCTGTGAAAGGTGACAAATAAAATAATGCCCATAATATAAATGATATAGGAAACTATTGGTGGTTCTTAAAGAGTTAAGTAATGGTTTGTAAACATAAGATTATTTATTTTCAGCTGTTACAATCGTCCCTTTACTTAATGTTACAATCGTCCCCTAGACGCCATTTCAGCTTCATTTGTTAAAAACAATGCTAGTTAATTAACAAAACTAATCTTTTTTTTTTAAATGTTAATTAAGGTGTCCACTTACATATTCGGTTAATAATTTTTATTTGTTTAAACAAAATTACTTTGTTACTATATAATATTCTAATACCAAAAAAAGTACTTACGTATTGTGAAAATATCTTTTGTGATGTAACTCTTTCAAAAGTACATAAAAATGGTTGCCAGCAGGGGTGTACATGTAGATTTATTAAATACACCTTGTGCGCCACCTAGGAACCAAATCTAGAACCCGACACTCGAAATTTTTGCTCTGTTACAATCGTACCCTGTTACAATTGACCCCGCTCTCCCCTACTTAAAAGTATATTTCAACTTTATGCGAATACATAAAATTAATAAGTTCATTCAGCATTAATTAATTTTCAAAATATTAAAATTAGTAACTCTAAAAAAACGTTTTAAATGAAATTAATTGAATAATATTATAAATTTATTCTCTAATTGACAATAGCATTGAAAAAGTATTCTAGAAAAAAGATTTTAATATTAATTCTACTCAAATATGTTGAAATTAGCAACAAAGCTTTGTGGCATTAATTACTTCGGATCTAGTTCAGTAACTCAGTATCTTTATTTGCAAATCAGTTATTTTTTCGAATTGATTTTAGGTTTTGATGCAAGTTTATATGCAGCGTCGTTATCCCTTCTTCACAGCTATTCATAATGAGTTTTGCTCTTTCAGTGTACAGTGTATAACCAAAATTTTTGTAATGTATTAAATAAGTCAAATCATATTTTAGTAAATTTTTTATTTAAATTTAAAAATTGCGAAGCTAACTATTCTTATTATTTTCAAATGCTTATTTTCATTTCAGTTTTAACTTGAAAAAATGTTTTCCAATGTTACGACATAAATTACATACTATTTGCACATTAAAAGGAGGAAACAATATGTAAAATAAAATACAAGCTAAACTTAAAACTTAATTTCGCTTTCTTAGTCTTATTTATTCTTCTCATTTCAATTATTTTGAAAAAGAAAGTTAAGTAATAATTAATTTTTAATTTAATTTTCAAAATATTTTCTTCAGGTCTGCTGTATATAATATTATTTTGGCTTGCTAATTAAATTTTTTTGAAATGAACAAGTAAGAAACATTTTGTTTGGTATTGCATTTAGTTTTTATTCATTCCTAATTATTTGAATGAATTCGTGACAGTTGCATATTTTTTATTTCCGTGGTTTATTATACCTTTATAGTTAATTTAGTTTAAAATAATCTTATGAACACTTGTAAAATAGTTTAATATTCTGAACAAAAAGTATTGTGAAGTACGAAAAAAATTATTATTAAATTTGCACTTTAAGCAAAAGAAAGTCAATTAATTCAAATTTCATTAAATCAAAGGAAGTTTTGCTTTATTTTTTCATCTCATCTAAAGATTGTTAAAACAAACACATATTTATCAGGTTATTAAAGTTGATTATCAGTTTTATCAGAATGCTTCTAACGAAATAAATGCGTATTTACCCGCATCCAGAAAACAATGTGTTTTTAACGCTTTTCAATTTAAGAGTCCTAACTCTAGTCTTAAAAGTGCAAAAAATTTAAACTACCAGTAAAGTTTAAATCGTAAGCACCAGTGAAAGTTTGTAAGGAAAAACATTATTTAAAAAAAAAATTAAATATAATTGTTAAAAATTTACTTTTATTTTTCTATGTATGTAGCTTTGAATTTATCAGTTTTACTTGTATTTATCTCACTTTTGTAAGAAAAGAATACAAATAATTATGACAAATTGATTGAAATAATAAATATTGCTTCCTTAATAGTTCAGAGTGTACCTTTTGTTAATTTTCGTATGAAATAAGAGAAAACGTAAGTTACAAGTTCTCGAAAATTCAGAATTTATATCGCAAGATCTAGAACAGTGGTTTCCAACTGGCGGCCCGGGGGCCACATCCGCCCCGCGAAGCCTTTTTTGTGGCCCGCGAACTAAAACATATCAGTTGTCATTTTTTTGCGGACAAATTTCGTAAAAAATCTATATGGGTTTAAAATACTTTTCTCGTTAATAAAAACCTAATTTCTTCGTTTCTGTGAAATTTACCTTACCAACTGTACAAAAAAAAAATTATTTCTCAGGTTTTGCATCCAAGAAAATATTTATTCAAATACAAAAATAATAGTGTATGTAGCTCTTTTTTATTTCATTTTTTTTTCTATTTTGTGAATATAATTTAGCATGTGTGTATCAGAAATTTTCTCAAAGAAATTCTCCGATTTAACTTTTTGAAACCACTCATTTTTAACGAAAATATTTACACACACATTTGTAAATTTAAAATGTAAAAGCAGCAGACAAACCTCAATTTTGTCATTGAACATTATGTGCGCTACTATGTAAGTTTTAATACCAACGTTTTTAAAGTTTTATATCTTAACAATTAGATATATGTTGCACATTAATTGTTTAATACAAGGGTACACATTAAAGTTATTGTAGCCCGAATTTTTTAATATGCAATTAAATATTTTTAAAAATCTACTTCTAATTTTAATTTGTAATTCAATACTTTTGTTTTGTACAACATGCTAAAAATCTGACAGTGATATTTAATGTTCCTTCAAGCATAAAATAGACCAACATAAAATTTTGATATAGTTGCGGCCCGCCATTTGATTTGTGTTTTTAATTGTGGCCCACGCCCTCATGTAAGTTGGAAACCCCTGATCTAGAAGATGCAGAATGTGTAAAATCTATGCCAGATTATTATACCGTAGATATTGGGGTTGCGTAAATTTATAATTTAGTAATCTTTGACTTTTTCTTTATCTTTTGTAAGTCATTAGACCCGGATTTAGAAGGCACGCCAGAAGATCTTTAGTAGCTCAGAATCGAAGAATAACTTTAAAATTGGTGAGAAGACAACAGATTGTTTTATAGTCTTTGATCCATATCATTGATCACCTGATTTTTTCTCACTGTGATACCAAAGTAAAGAAAAAATAAGCTTCAGAGTTTTTGAAAAATATAACAGGACTTTTTACTATATTTATTTAAGATAAGGAATCGTTTTCTTGCAAGATATTTTGATCGAGAGTTGAAAAGTTCATATCAATTTTTTTAGCTTCAGCTAAACTGTTTTCGGGTACTTTGAATCGTAGTTGAATATATATATCGGTTTTTTTTCTTACTAATATCAAAATTAATCATATTATTAATTCTTCTTGATTGATTAAATCGATAAAATCTTTCAAAAACTTTTTTTACGTTGTGTGCTAGATGACCGAATAAAATATCTTTGAATGGTCCCTAATGTTTTAAACTCCAGCCATTCTATTTTGTAAAATAAATGATAAACAATCATTAAATATCATTAACCGCATCGAAAATTGTCATTAAAACTGCTTAAAATTCATCATTCTTTTATTGCATTTCATTTCATTATAACACCGATTATTTATGAATTAGAAAGTCACGCAATCCACTTTCTTTATTATGATTGTTATTCTTTTATTAAAAACCACTCTTCCAGGACTTAAATTTTAATATCTATTTCTTTTAGCCTTTACATAACCTTTTTCTTACTTTGAAACAAATAAAGCAATGGGAAAAAAACTTTTTTTGTACTTACTTATTTCCTTATTTCCTTACTTACTTATTTTGTAGTACCTCTTAACTACAAAATAAAACAAACTTTTTTTTTCAAATTGATGAAAATGGAGAATTGTTTTTAAAATAATGTTTATAATTTCATTTTAAAATAATTTTCAAGAAAACATGAATATTTTGTCGCTTAAAACTATTTTAAAGCAATCACGGATTTCGTTTTTTTTTTCAAACAAAAAATAATAATAATAATAGATAATAGATTTTAATAAATAAATAAATAATAAAGAAAGAAAGATAATGATTTAATTTCGCATAGTTTAATTAGTGAAGTAAGTTTTACTGATAGTGTGCTAATTCTAAGTTTTAAAAATGATACGTAGCTTGACAACGTTTGTTAACAACGTGTTATTTCAAACAAAATTTTGTTGCTTTTGTTTTAATCTAGTGAATAATAGACAATTCTGATATAATAGACGTGTAGACAGTTTATGGCAAGAGTTTTGTAGTTTGTGAAAGCGCTGCGTTCAGTGCATTGTTATATCATTTTAAAATTTGCATAGAACCGAATTCTGCCAATTCGAGAAGAAAAAAAACCTGCAAACCTTATAGCTTAATAAACCGTTCTAAGATAGATATTAATTGATCGTGATACACATTTATTCTAGCAATTATTAATTGTTGATATGCAGGACATTATTCACTTAAAAGAAACTACAGTAAACTTAAGTAATAATTTTTAATCAAATATATAAAATTGGGGATATATAAAACAGGGGATGTATCACCTGATTAAAAACTTCATTCTTTTCACAAATATATAAATAGGAAATAACAGTCGAGATGTTTCAAGTGTTCAAAAATAGGCACCCATTTTACAAGACTTGCCAGAAATGAAACAGAAAAAATAAAAGTGATTTTAGATATAAAACTTTAAGTTGACTTCAGAAAATGGAACAATAAAAGTCTGAATCGAAGGAGAAACCACAGTCGAGAGAGAAAGTCGTTAAAAGAGTTTTTCTTGTTTTGTTTCTCAACCTTTATTGTTCCTTTTTTCATTTACAGCTTTACATTCTATATATCATATCGCATTTGTTTCTTTTCAATCACTTTTGTTCCTTCGTGTCTGGCAAGTCTTGAAAATGAGCTCCTGTTTGTAAACGCTCGAAAAATGTCCACTGTCATTTCTTATTTTAATTTTTTGAAGCGAATAGTTTTTAAACAGGTAACATCTTAATGCTTCAGTTTCTTGGGATTATTTAATTAAGATTTTATGTCGTTTTTCAAGTCTTATATCAAAGACATTTCAATAAAAATTGTATCTTAATTACTAAATTCTAGTTTCCTTTTCTCTAATTCCTTTAAAATGTATCATTATAACCAATACTTTTATCATTTAAAACAACATTATTACAATCAAAGACAAATTAGGGAAATAAATCGCAATAGACCTAGTTCTAGTTCCTAGCGAATATCATATTGTTCTTAAACACTTTAATTTTAATATTATAACTTTTGAATTAAATCAATTTAATGTATCACACTGTTTTTTAAAACTATACCAGGATAAAACAAAACATGAAAATTAATATTATATATACTGTTATGTAAAAAAAATAATCTGTAAATAAATAAATGAATCTGAATCTGAAATCTGAAAGAAAAAAAAATCTAATTAACAACAAAATTATAATTAAAATTTTGAAAAGAAATATTTATTTGAATAAAATTTAGCAATGCTAAAACTATGAGGGAAGAAAATTTTGATAAAAATATTGTACTGTATGGTAATGACGTTTTTGTAAAAAAAATAATAATAGTTAAAAACATAATTCTGATAAAAAAAATCAAACATACGGTATTTAAACCATTTATTCAGTAATTGTTTTCGTTCATGTGCTAAAGGTTTATCAAAAATTCTGTTAAATTAATAAATTATATCTCTAATAAAATTATATAATATAATACTTTATCATACATTTACACAAAACTGAAAAGGAAATGTGACCATATAAGCGGATTTTTATACCGTGCTCTAAGGCATCATGATAAAATTACCAAACTTTACCACATTTACTACATTCTATTACAAGTTATAAAACCATATTTATTTGTTATTTTTATCAAAATCATTACGAAATCACTTTCCAATACCACAGTAAAAATTATCAAGCATTTTTGGGTGTTCCCATAGAACTAGAAACATGGTAAATTTTACCTTATTCTATTAGTTATAACCATTTTTTTAGCTCAGTGCATTTAAAACAATTATTAAAAATATTTTCTTAAAATTACAATATTTTTATTTCACATTTTCTAGTCTAATATTTTCTTCGTTTGAAGAATATTTATTAATTATACAGAAACTCTCCAAAATAATAGAATTTTTAAATCGCGCCAAGAAACATGTGAGACGAAAATATTCAAAGAACTTATTTCTGAAACTTGTGTTGCCATATTCTACAGCAATCGATCAAAAATTTAAAAGTGCCAATATTATTTTTGTCGTGTCTCTGATTAATTACATCTTTACTCAACCCCAGGCCATTCATAACATTCTCGGATAATCCTTGGATGGCGCTGTCATTTGGCGAGTAACTAATCGTCCATCGCGCCTATCCCCACTCACTAAGCCAAATTCCTTTTTTTTTTATCATTTTATTTGATCTCAATGGTATGTCTTTGGAATCTAAGAATTTGTTTCGGAAATGATTTCAGACATTCGACTTGCATTGAAGCATTCATGAATGGAATAAGTTATAGGTGCAATAAATTCAACTTTTTCGTGCTTAAAAGTTTTGTGTTGTCTCGAATATTTGAGATTTTTATCATGAGTCAAAAGACGCATTTGCATCATTTATTACGTTATTCGTACCTCAGTTTCGAATTAAAAGTCTATAAGTTATTTGCTTATTATTATGTATTAGGTTAATTTTAATTATCTAATTCAATGTTGTTTTTTTCCTTACAAAGCGGGACATAAAGAACGACTTGGATTTAAGTCAATATTATTTTTATTATCTGAAGCTGTTCTTAAGCTGTTTAACAGATTTTTATTTTTATGTCGTTTAATTTTATTTTTTATGAACTAAAAATTTACTTTTTTTTTGTTCTACTGAACATTTTAAAAGGGATCATCACTATTATAATTTAATATAATAATTTAAAAAATATTATAATAATATAATAATATATAAAAAATATAATAATACAACAATTTAAAAATTTAAAAACATTAATTAAATTTTAAAAAATTAGCATGTAGACGTAAATTTAAAATTACTTCATGTAACTATATGCATATACTTATTGTATGTCCCCGATCCTATAATTGCAATTACATGTATTTCATTATTGTCTTTCATTATGGTATGTCACATATTCTATCCTAGTAATTTATAATGATTTGGATAGAATTATTTTCAAATCTTTAAATTTCATTTCAATGACTTCATTTTTATACCTTATTACTAGGGTAATCTCAAAATCAAGATCACTTATTTTTCTCAATAAAAAAATGTTCTATATTCAGTATTTTTTTTTTATTTTTTACCATGTCGTACCATTTTAAAAATTTACTATTTTCCTCTTTTCCTGCATAATCATCACTTCAACTGATGTTTTTTGTTGACTTCGATTCACTTAAGAACTCATCTGTCTATGCCCATGTTAGCTCCCCTCCATGTCTTCGAGAAAGCACTGGATGTAATCTGTCACTTCCTCGTTCATTATACAGTCGTTCTCTGACAATAATTTCAATGAAACATCATTATCGCACATGATTTGCAGTCTGGGCTCGATATCCAGTGATCAACCACCTATTCTCTAAATGAAAAAAATGAAATATTTGTGTAGAAGGCGATAAAAATACATCGAAGAAGTAAAAGCAGAGATTCAATGCAAGGTCAAGCGTGAAAACTGATACAAAAAACTGTCGCGACGTCTACAAAGACCAAAGTAACATAAATGTAAAAAAAGTAGAGACATTTTAAAACTCATAACGAAAAAAAAGTAGAGACATTTTAAAACTCATAACGAAAAAAAAGTAGATACATTTTAAAACTCATAACGAAAAAAAAGTAGAGACATTTTAAAACTCATAACGAAAAAAAAGTAGAGACATTTTAAAACTCATAACGAAAAAAAAGTAGAGACATTTTAAAACTCATAACGAAAAAAAAGTAGATACATTTTAAAACTCACAACTCATAACAAAAATGATTTCAGCAAATACTTAAACAAAAAGGATTAAACCCATACCGAGTGATTGATTATAAAAGTGCAAATACCATTTGGATTCTAATTATGATAATATACCATATTACTAAAAAAATAAATGCACAAACCAAGAATCTAATAAATATGTCTAACCAAAGATAAAAATATCTAACCAAACTTTGAGAATTTATTCCAATATAATTATACTTAAATTATGATTTATATCATTTTATATATAAGTTTCTAAAGAAAATACTGAATAATTTTGATTATTGTTGACTAAAATTTTATTAATTATTATTAATTTTATTAATTAAAAATAAAATTATATTATAAGTGATAGAAATTAAAAGAATTTTCAGATTTAGTAAATCAATTTCAGAATTAATTAGCATAATTTAAGGAAATTTAGTTTGATGATAGCATTAGTACTTAAATATTTACTGATATTTCTTTGGTAAAATACAAGTTGAAAAACCATTCTACAGTTATCATTAACGGGCATGCTCATTATGAAACAGTAGTTGTGGAACAATCGAACTAAAAAATGGTTTAGATGATATGACCCCCCTTACATATATGTTTCACCATGGGATTTCATGTCGGAATTTGGAACTTTTAGAAGTTCTTGTGGACCTGATCCGCAGCAGTGTTTTCTAGATGGTTATCCCTCCCAAATTTTCTATAAAGTAAAAGTTTGGAAACCTGGTTGAGAAATCTGATAAATGTTTTTGCTTATAGAAAATCGTTAACCAAATTGTCTTTAAGTGGCTACTAGTTGTCATCCATCAAACTGATCAGATTCAATCATTGGAACGAAAACATAAAACATTCAAAGCGTATACCTGAAAATAAACAAAGTTACTTTTTTAAATGCAGGAAGAGTTGTGAAGCCTCCGCAGAACATCGAACCTCCGACACCAGTATATCAGATTTCTCGGATATTTGAGTACGGATAGTGAATCCTTAGCTCTTTCCAACATAAAGTTTGAACCATTCAAACTAGTAAACCATTCAATATCCACGAAATGGACCGTTATGACCACAAAGTTTTGATAATTAGGTTCTTGTTGAATGGCTGCAAAACCATACATGCATTTAAAAAAAGATACAGACACTTTGATTGGTTTAAGATATAAGAATAAAGTCGTAGAGCCCTATGTTCGCTTCTTAGGTTTCAGTTGGCCTCTTTAATGGACAACAATACTCAGTCACATCGAGTTCACTGATTCACAATTTTTAGAAAGTCAAAATATTTGCAGAGTGGATTGGGCAGCCAGGTCTCCAAATCTTATCACTAGTTATGCTCTGCAGACGGCAAATAGAACTCTCAATCCGCCTCTTAAAACCATCTAGAGCCATGAAACAGAGTTGATGAACGAGAAGGAACAAGTGTCGGAATAGGATTTTAACTGAATTATTTCCTGTATGAAGTTATAGTATAAGACCTGTATAACAACTAGAGAGAACTATTTTCCTATTAACCCTTTATTACACCTCCACTGTTTCATACCTTCTGACGCCGACAAGCGTTATGATGACGTACATGAGTGTGTATTATAATTTTTGAATGGTTATTTTATTTCAATCGCATCAATCTAAGCTCGTACCAAATTTTACTAATTTTTCTGTTCTCTAGTTTTTGAGATAATAGACCAAATCTGAAATATCTCTTCTTTTTGAACACCAGTGTAGATGAAATCGAAAAGAAATTTCCCTGCAAATATAAAAATCCGAAAAATATTGTATTTTTATTGATATTGTAAAAAAAAATGTATAGTTTTTGAAATAATCAAAAATAATAAAGCTGATTGAATTGCAATAAAATAATGCCTATTTTACTCCACGCGTATTCATATATGGATAAAAAAAATATTCAACCTTTATTTCAAAAACAATTCATAAAATATTCTTGAAAAATTAGAATTTGATAATAAACAAAAGTAATGTATTTATATATTTAAAAATCTCGCTATCGCCATTGTTGAATTTGAAACAAAGCTTAGTAATCGTGATCTAGAATTGTATATTTTTCTTTCCTTCTTTATTTAAATATCTATAACAAGTTTTAATACCATTCTCATTCGAGTAAATAAAGTTAAGTATTTTTTTGTTTGTCTGAATCGTTTGCTTTGTGCAGTGTGCAGACTATAGATATAAACTTTAAGACGACTATTACAAAAACCAATTTCTGCTCACGCGGAAAGTAATTCTCCCTCCGAAAACATTCTTTCTCTAAGGGTAGAAAAACCTAAATAAAATAGAAAAATAACCTCCACCCTAGTTCAGCACTTAAGTCCTAAGCGCCTGGAGTTTCTAGGAGCGTTCTGTGTAGCTCCGCCCTATCCATGTTCCAGTCGACCGGACTCTAAATCAGAAGCGTCGGACATAGCTCTAATTCTTCGCTTAGCCTTTTACAAGTGCAAAGGTTAAAGGTCTGAAAAGTAGAAATATAAACTGAAGGTTCACACTGATTGAGTATGAGCCATTTTTCCCTTGAGATAATGTTACTTTTTTGTTTATAGTATTTGACATGATAAGTTAACTGCATTTTGCCATGTTGCCTCCTGCAGAAATGTTGCTTTTTCTTTATCGATGCTTGATTACGATATATATATATATATATATATATATATATATATATATATATATATATATATATATATATATACACAAATAATAAAATAAAGTAATAAAAATAATATAAAGAGAAAGCTATAAATAGGAAAATCCAATAGTCTTCCTCAAGACACATCTATTGAAATAATTAATGCGATATTTCAGAATAAAGAATAATTATTCTTTGTATGTATATATATATATATATATATATATATATATATATATATATAAATACAAGAAAACACTAAGAAAGTTAAGAAAAACAATAAGTATCATTTATTGCGCTTAAGCTGCAAGTAAACAGCACTCATTAGATAAGTTCAAAATGAAGAATAAAACAAAGAAAAATAATAGACATATGAAAAAAAGGGGGTGGGAAATAAAAAGTAAAAAAATAACAAACAACATTTTATTTAAAAAAAAAAAAAAAAAAAAATGTTGTTAATAAAAAAACCGGAAAAAAGCCGGAAAAATCGTGCGGATATAATTGTGTGGGCTGAAGAAAAGATTATATCCTTTTTTTTCCAGCTTTTTTTCCGGTTTTTTTTATTAACAATTCATTTTTTTTTTTTAAATAAAATGTTGTTTGTTATTTTTTTACTTTTTATTTCCCGCCCCCTTTTTTTCATATGTCTATTATTTTTCTTTGTTTTATTCTTCATTTTGAACTTATATATATATATCCATTAAGTTCAAGTCAGAGGGAGCACTTTGAAACATTCATCTAATTCATAATTGCTTTTGTATTAAGTTTCAAGATCCATACAATTTTTTTATGTTTTTCAAATTTCCAAAATCAACAAAAGTTTAAAATATTTTAACTCTGTAAAAAGAAAGGCAATCTAACCATTTTATTAATATTAATTTATTGAAAAAAGTACTAACTTAAAATTTCTAAAGAACAAAAATCTTCATTCGAGTTAAACTAGAAAATAAAAAGGTCACATTAGCAACCAAAAGCTTAATACGACTATCTTTGATGAAATTTATGATAAATTTATACTTAAAATGATTTTGTCGAAAAAGTAATTTGTATGAACTTGTGATGTAATTTTAGAACTCTCATTAAAATGAATCACTGGGCATATTGTAGGATATTTGACACCAATTTTCAAAAATTAAAAGTTAAAACAACAAGAAAAAACGTTTAAGAAAATTGATGGTCACTTAATCTTCATTTTTCATAAATATACCTAAGCAAATTGCAAATACTATTTAATTTATTTGCTTTAGATTTGAAAATTCATATAAATAGATTAATTTTAAGTAAAAGAGATTTATAAATAAAATTATTGTAAATATTACTTTTGTCACAAAAAATAAAAGACAAAATCTTTTAAATTCAAAGTGAAAGTACACAATCTGCAGTTTTAAAAGATTAGAATAAATCTGCATTCCAAGGGAATGAAATCAAAACTTGTGTGTGCGTGGATTAATTTAATTATTCATGGAACTTCGAAAAAATTGCGTTTTTCTTTTCTTTTACATCGGCGACTGAAAACTACTTAAAACAGATTATTTCACTCGAGAATTCGATTTGCTTTATCGAAGTTTTTCATTCCAAAATGTTTTAAAGTAAACATTTTTTTTTCAAGATTAAATTTAAATTTAATGATAAATGAGTTTGTGTTACAATCTGCTGATTGAATTGTCTAAAAGGATAAACTTTTATTCTTAAGGATAAGCTTTTATTATTATTTGAGTAGTAAAATTATTATGAATATTTTCAGTAAATATTTTCAGTAAACAGATAGTTAATATTTTAAGCAAATATTTCAATTATCAATAAAAAATATATATTTTGAATTATTAAATAAGTTTTAAAATAATAAGTTTATCGGATGTAAAGTCATAAAAATTGTTTTATCCTTATATAAAAAAAAATCTTGAGAACAAAAAGAAATGTAAGAAAAAATGCCTACAATTCCTTTTTTTATTAATGGACAGTAACGTGTGAGATGTAAATTATTTCCATAATTGAAATGCTTTTTAATTAGTTGATTTAGTTTAGACTAATAATTATTTTTTTACATGCATGACAGAAATAAATTTTTAAAAAGTTGCACTAGGGTAAAATTAATCCCAGCGTTTCACTGGGATAAAATTAAGCCTAGTTGTGCTAGTTAAGAAAGTTTTACAACTTATACTGGGGTAAAATAAATCCAAATTATATTAGAGGAAATAATTTCGTTATTTTCATTGGGGTAAAAGAAATCCTAGTTTTTAAGTTGAGATTTTTTTCTGGTTTTCACCAAGATAAAATAAATCTTTATTTTCAAGTTGAGATTTTTTTCTGGTTTTCACCAAGATAAAATAAATCTTATTTTTCAAGTTGAGATATTTGTTTGATTTTCACTGGGTCGAAATACATCACGAAAGTACTAGTTAAAACTATTTTTCTGATTAATTTTAGAATGAAATGAATTTCAGATCTTTTGGTTGGAATGGTTTTCCAGAATTTTGTTGTTTGTTCATTTCTCTTAAACAATAAACCAGTCGTTGCAAATTATCTGGTTGAATTCCAATTGCTAACCAGGAGTTTTTTTATAGATATATTATTCATCTTCAAAACTACGAATCATTCAGGAAACGAATCATTCTACGAACAGATGCAATATGGATTAAATATTGAAAATATGATCCAACTCTAAAATGCTATGGAAGCGCCACACATCACACAAGCCTATTTATCTTATTACCTAAATGAACAGGATTTAACTTAAGGTGATAAAATTAAATTCAAGAAATTACCATTCTTGGTTGAATTTAAGAAAAGCAACTCAATTTTAATGCAAGATTTTTACCTATGCAATACGTATTAGCGTGTTTCTAAACATTGGATGCAAAATTTTAAATTTTAGTTTTATGCTGCTTGTAAGCAATTTATTTAACAAATATTAGGTCATGCATAATCTCTTACATTAAATTAAATTATCATATATCTTGCAATTTCTTTTTTTTAATGCCTTGAATGCTTTTACATATATTTCCAAATGCACCATTTTAGTTAAGATTGTTAGCATTATTCAGGCAATTTGCTTTAACAAATGCTCTGTTCGTCCACAGATGGGAAGCAATTTGTTTCAAACTTCGTCGATTAAAAGTCGATACATTACTTCAACTTCAAAATTGGTGAATGGCTGCATATGATTCTTATTGGTTGAAGAGAAAATAATAGAGATCAATCGATTCGTAAAGGCTGAGAAAAGGCACTAGAATTCCACATTCCTTTTGGATATAAACCTATTGATTAACTTTAAAGTAAAAGAGAGTAAAAATATCATATAATCAGGGATATTACGTGCAATAAATTCACTTGCTGATTTCCTTAGGAAACTACCCAAAAAAATGAAAGTTTGATTTTTTTCAGACCCCTTTACTTAAGAAATAATGGGTCTATAAAATCCCTTCCTCATTTTATCATCACATTGCGATTTAAAAACAAGCTTTTATTTTGTGAATATGAACAAGCTCAATCATTTGTTCGGCAATTAAACTTGAAACGATCCTTCCGATAGTTTTATAACTTCTGATGAAAAATCTTTCTACAGTTCAATACGATGATGCTTATTATTTGGGGACAATGTAACGGAAAAAGCCTCATTAAATACCTTCTTTAAGATTTAAATGTGACAACAGCTTGTAAGGAAAATTATCTTCGTTATTGTAGAAAACTACGAAGAAATTGGTTCCACGTCTAAGAACGAAAAAATATCGCTGGTGATTTCCATACCCTTGTACAATAAATTAGATAAATGTTTTGTTCTTTTTGGGAGCATAAATATGTCTTTATTTTTGCACAGTTTTTGAATGTAGGAAAACAACTTCTTGCACACGGAGAAAAAATCTGGTAAAATTACAGCTCTGTATGGTAATGACACTTCTGATAATGAAAAAAAAAACATATTTCTGGTAATGAAAAACAAAATATATGGTATTTAAACCATTCATTTGGTAATTTTTCCGTTCATATGGTAGGGGTTTAAATTCTTGTTTTTAAAATTATTGTTTTTATTATCACACATTTAGTAAAAAATGTAAAACTGTAAAGTAAATGCAGCCAAATAAATGGTTTTTATGCCATGCTCTAAGATACCATGATAAAATTTCCATATTTTATCTCAGTTACCAAATTTTATCACAGATTATGAAACAATATTTAATTATTTATTTTACCAAAGCAGTTCGGAAAAAACTACCGTACTTTTCGATGCTTTGATAGAGCTAAAAACACCATATTCTAGTAGTTTTGACAATACTTTTTTTCTCAGTGAATTATAAACTAATCTTAAGGTTAGAAATTTATAATTTTTGTTCATATGTAGCGTAAAATGTATTAGAGCATAAGCATAATACAATGCTCATTTGCTTGCGCATTTTATGTAAGGTGTCAAGCAGAAGCATACCCCCATTAAATCATAAATTCCTCCCGTCATTACACGATATTTTATTCGTTCTATTTCAATATTTTATAACTTGCATGACAGCACATAAATCTTCGAAACAAAACAACAATTTATTTCAGTTTCTCAATTTATCTATTCTCCAAAATTCCGCAAGAATATGATTAATCTTATCTTGAGTGTGCCTTGGTGGTCTAGGGATAGAGCGTTCGCCTTCCAATGAGGCGAACCGGGTTCGAATCCCAGTGATGGCTGGTCGATACGAATTCCGCACCCTGCTCGCACCAACCAAAAGCGCTGCCGTAAGACATGCTCAGTGGTAGACGCAACATGTGTTAGAGTCCCCTTGCCGTCCGGCTAACCAGGAAGATTTTCGTAGTTTTCCTCTCCATGTAAAGCATATGCAGCTTAGTTGCATGAAAAAATCCTCCACGAATACAAATTTCTCCCAATACTTAATCCAGAAGCTCCCTTGTCTTCTGGATTGGGTTCAAGACTTCGGAGTTGAGCATTGGTAGTCGTAAAGCTCCTATGTGATTCCTCATTTTGAAAATTTTAATCACTTGTGTTCCTAGAGTTCTGTCTTTTTTGTTTAAAAAAAATAATAATAATTCCTAGAATTTGATACCTTTAGTACTGTTGTGCCAGTTGTAACTATATTCTGAGTTACGAACATCCTATATTTTCCATGTGAAATTGTTTCCTTTTATTAACTTTGCACCCCTACTGAAGATGCGACATCAATATCTCTTCTGATTGTTACTGTTTATTTTCTCTGGAATTTTTGTTCGCATTCAGTTTATTTCTAAGTAGCACTGTTTTCTGGATTTCATATTTAATATTCTACCTATTTGTTAAAACTCTAATTTGAAAATTTTGAATATGTTTGCTTATGTAATTGAATTGTTGCGCTCACTTCGAACTTTCGGAGTGTCTCCGGATGACCCCTTGCGGGGGCGGGACGGGGTTAAGCTTGTTATTAGTAGTCGTAAACCCAAAATTTGCTCGACTGTTATAAATCTTATCTTGCTTGCATATATAATTTTTAAGCTGTTTCTTATGATTAGTAGTAGCGGATATAAATACCTAATTACGCTGGCAAATTTCTGAATAGTTTTCTTAGTTTTTAAAAATTATCTGAGATTTTTGTGAACAAACTTCAGTTTGATTATTTCAAATGTATTTCAAATACATGATTTTTCCTAATATTTGTTTTCTTTTTTAGGTAAGTGCAACTTTTGAAGTATCTAATTTCATGGAAGTCAATTCAATTGCATAAAATGAAGCAAAACAAGTAAATTTTTCTGTGGTTTCTTGAACTTTTCATAAATAGACAAAACTTAAAATGATAGTAGTACTGTGTCCGTCCTTCATACTTTGTAGGTGCCATCCTAAGAAAAGCTTTTAAAAACTAACTTGAACACTTTACTTGTTGTGTTCTATATGAATGATTTTGGAGAAAAAGAATTATCCGATCTTTCTGTAGAAAATAGATGTCAAATACCCACCCCACGTGTGTCAATACCAAACATCATTGTCAAGCACAATGACATCATTAACTAACTGTGACTAATGATGTTTAATTTTAAAACGTAACCTTTATAATAGCTTTTCTTTAAGATCAATATACCATACCCTCAAAATATATGCATTTACCTTTATCTGTGTGTGAACAATTATCATTAAAAAAATAATTGTTTTCTAAATAACTATGAACAAGTCTAGTTTGCGTTTTTATGTTCTTTAAAATTAATAAAATTGTTTTTTTTTTAAATCCCTCAAAACGTTCTTAATACGTAACCATTTTTCATTGTTTGATCTTAATTTTTCTTTTAGATTTTCTTGCTCTTGAAATATACCCTTCTTAGTTTATTTTACATCTATTTTCTTCTGTGTGAAAACATTAAATACACAACATAGTTGTATTTTGAATAATTATAAACAAATCCCGTTTGTGTTTTTCTAGTCTTTCTATTTCTTAAACTGTTCTTAATATGTGAACATTTTTCATTTCTGTATCTTAATTTCCTTTTAGATTTTCGAGTCCTTCAAACATATAATTTTTGATTTATTTTGTATCTATTTTTCTTGTCTGTGAGAGAACATTAAGCATTAAACATAAATATGTTCTAAGTAACTATGAACAAAAGATGATTGGGTTCTCCTTAGAAAGTTCTTGATTATTAAAACTATTTTTGTCCAAATAGAAATAAAACTATTTTTCTTTTTTTTTTGTTAGTTCTTTATTTTTCAAACAAATTATTGAGTTCGTATTGAATTCTATCTATATTTATATATTGATCCTTAAAATTTTATACCTCCTGATGAAGAATTCTTTTTTTGGTTTAAAAAAAATTAATTATGTTGAAATTAAAGGTTTTTTAAACTTTTCTTTTATTAAAGTTATCTTTTTTCTTTTTATCTGAGTTTGAATCTTGATCACGATTATAATAATCAATGCTATTTTAAAATATATTATTATATCAAGATTGTCATAATCAAAGCTATAATAACACTAATGGAGATGTTAAATGAGTGGGAATACTAAAAGCAAAACTTTTATTCAGATAAAAGGCTTTTTTTTTTGTTTGAATTCATTGCCTAAAATATCGTCTACACCAGGGTTTTCCAACTTACATGAGGCCGCGGGCCACAATTAAAAACACAAATCAAATGGCGGGCCACAACTTTATCAAAATTTTATGAAGGACTTTTTTATGTTTGAAAGAACATTAAATATTACTGTCAGATTTTTAATAAGTTGTACAAAACAAAAGTACTGAATTACAAATTAAAATAAGAAATGGAGTTTTAAAAATATTAAATAAATAATAAAAATTCGGGCTACAATAACTTTTAATGTGCACCTATGTATTAAACAAATAATGTGTAAAAGATATCTAATTGTAAAGATATAAAACTTTAAAAAGATTGATATTAAAACTTACATAGTAGCACACAAAATATTCAACGAGAAAATTGAGATTTGTCTGCTGCAACCACCAGACAATGGATATTTACATTTAAAATTTACAAATGTGTGTGTAAATATTTTCTTCCAAAATGAGTGAGTGGTTTCAAAAAGTTAAATCGGATAATTTTTTCGAGAAAATTTTTGATACGCACATGCTAAATTTATATTCACAAAATACAAAAAATGAAATAAATTAGTGCTACATAAATGATTATTTTTGCATTTGAATAAATATTTTCCTGGGTGCAAAACCTGAGAAAAAAATTAGACACTACATGCTAAATTTCACAGAAACAAAGAAATTAGGTTTTTATTAACGAGAAAAGTATTTTAAACCCATATTGATATTTTACGAAAATTGGTCGCAAAAAAATGACAACTAATATATTTTAGTTTGCGAGCCACAAAAAAAAGGTTTCGCGGGCCGGATGCGGCCCCCGGGCCGCCAGTTGGAAACCCCTGGTCTACACTATTCAGGTGAGGCTCTCGAACCATTAAGTTTAAGTATTGATACTCGAAAAACCAAATATTAGATTAGATCAAAAGTTATTCAGGGTGTTTTTTTTATTTCGTGCACGTTACGTATATTAAATTAACCACTATTGTTTTAAAATATGAAATTTATTGCGTACTCTTAACATACTTTGTTAAAATAAACCAAAAACAGTTGAAAAATTAGCAGAAGTAGAAACTGTTCTTTAAAAATAAAAATACTATTGTGTTATTTACTTGAGTATAGATATTTTTAATAATATACACTCAAACCTCCGTTTAACGAAGTCACTCAATTCAGATAATAAGTTCGTTATATGGAAAATTCGTTAAATAGAAAATCATCTTTTAAAATACTTAAACAGCACAAAACAGGTTTTAAATTCATAAACACTAGACATAATTAAAATGGCAATTAATTCACTTTTATCTTGTAAAGTAGTATCTACTCTTTATTTTATGAATCTTAACCATAAAAGAAATCTGCATGGAAAGCAATAATAGAGCAAAACATTATCCAGTGTTACACTATCATTCTATATACATTTTCAGCTAAACAAAGGCTAAATTTATGTATAAAATTATTGCTGCATTTATTATAAAAGTAATTTTAAACATACATAACCACATGCGTTCTTAAGTTTAATTGCTACGGATGAAATCCGTAAATTTGAACTGAGTTTTTAATTTGAAATGCAAGCAAAAAGGTAAAAAGAAATTACTGCTTTCTTTAAGATAAATTTTAGAGAAAACAGTAATACATTTCATAAAGCAGTGGCTTCGAAAATTAATTCAAGGTCATTTTCACCATAAAATGCGTTAACAAGTTTAAAATGCTCTGAAATTTTATTGAAATGGGGAAAGTGGATCTCAATGAAAAGTTCGTTAATTGGAAAATTCACTTCGCTATTTGGGAAGTTATTTTACGAAGAAATTTCCAAAATGCTCTTGGTTCCTCGAAAAAATTCGTAAAAGAGAAGTTCGTTAAATATAAGTCCCACTGTGTTTAAATTAACAACAATTGTATAAAAAATAATTCACTTTCAGTTATATATGAAAAACTGCGTTCGTGAACATGTAGTGTAATAAAAATACGAAGAATTATAAGCATAGTTATTATGAAAACTAATGAATAATTATTCTACTGAAGGAGAAAATCTTCCCTAAATCCCTTAAACCATATTATATATTAATCATTATCAACTATGAATGAGTGACTTCCAATATGCCTCTTTAATTAATGATAAATACTGTTCGAGGTATATTAACTGACGGTTTAAGTAGTATTAAATTAATATTTAAACTGCCGTTAAATTATATGACTGTTTAAGTGATATACTAAATTAATAAAGCATAATCATCCCTACATTTTTTTAACTAGTGTCCACTTCTCGAAGTTTATAATATAATATATAATATCTATAATATGTATAATACATATTTATAATATATGTAAAATTTATTATAATAATTTATAATATCGAAGTTTTTATCGCAAACTATTTAAATATTTCAGATTTTTATAAACTTATTTAAGATTTTTCTAGGCTTGCTTAGGTTTCGTTGTAATCAGAGTTTCTATTTTGTTATAAAGATTTCAATGCAAAATGAAATTATTACTGCTCAAAGAGGAATACTTTTTTTACATAATAATAAATGATAAAAACACTTTTCTTCATGATATAAATACAATTTTTTAAAAAATTCAAAGTCACAAAAAATAATACTTCTTCCTTTTTTTTAATTTCATTACTTCTTTAAAAAGAGTTAAAACACATCAAAAGCTATAATTTCTGATTTCTTTCAGAATTTTTTTTGTTCCAGTGGATTTTTTCTTCTTTTTTGTGACTATAACGACGGCATCTGTACTAGTAAAAAAAGAAGAATCTTTTTTAGCGAGAAAAATCAATTTCCATCATGTAATCTCGCATTGCAATATAATTTGATTTCTTATTTCTGCTCATTGGACAGCGAATCGAATGCCTTGTTTATCTTCCATAATTATCCATTAAAGACCAGTGGATCCAATTTGTCACTCAAATGCCACTGGAAAAAGGAATTGTCTAATTGTTGGAAACGGCTCGTTAAGGACTGATGCGAAGTATTTTATTAAGTCTATTCGAATTATCATAAAACTCTGTTGCAGACTTTTTTTAGACTTCTGGTGCTTTTATTTGTTTTAAAGCAAGTTTTTACGTGTCCTTTTTTTTTCGTTTTTTATAGTCTCACGTATCGATTTGGTGAATGAAATGTAATTATTTGTATTTTTAGTAACATGATATTAAGATAATTATAAACAAATAATAAATTTTTAAAAATTATGTTTTTTTTGTATTTTAAATCACAAATTAGAAATCTGCAAATTCGAAATTAAAAATGCGGATATTTTTTTAGTTACTTATTTTTTCTTATTTTAAAACGTATTTGAAATTTTAATTAGAAATTTGAATTGGATTTCGCTTGTTAGAAATTTGCAAATTTAAAACTAAAAAATGCAGATATTTTATTAGGAATTGCATTTTTAGTTTTTACGTTCTAAACCCTCAAACACTGTAATATTGGTGGATTATTTGCCACATATTTTATTATTAATTCAATATAATACAAATTCTGATTACATTTAAATCACAAATTAGAAATCTGCAAATTCGAAATTAAAAATGCGGATATTTTTTTAGTTACTTATTTTTTCTTATTTTAAAACGTATTTGAAATTTTAATTAGAAATTTGAATTGGATTTCGCTTGTTAGAAATTTGCAAATTTAAAACTAAAAAATGCAGATATTTTATTAGGAATTGCATTTTTAGTTTTTACGTTCTAAACCCTCAAACACTGTAATATTGGTGGATTATTTGCCACATATTTTATTATTAATTCAATATAATACAAATTCTGATTACATTTAAATCACAAATTAGAAATCTGCAAATTCGAAATTAAAAATGCGGATATTTTTTTAGTTACTTATTTTTTCTTATTTTAAAACGTATTTGAAATTTTAATTAGAAATTTGAATTGGATTTCGCTTATTAGAAATTTGCAAATTTAAAACTAAAAATGCAGATATTTTATTAGGAATTGCATTTTTAGTTTTTACGTTCTAAACCCTCAAACACTGTAATATTGGTGGATTATTTGCCACATATTTTATTATTAATTCAATATAATACAAATTCTGATTACATTTAAATCACAAATTAGAAATCTGCAAATTCGAAATTAAAAATGCGGATATTTTTTTAGTTACTTATTTTTTCTTATTTTAAAACGTATTTGAAATTTTAATTAGAAATTTGAATTGGATTTCGCTTGTTAGAAATTTGCAAATTTAAAACTAAAAAATGCAGATATTTTATTAGGAATTGCATTTTTAGTTTTTACGTTCTAAACCCTCAAACACTGTAATATTGGTGGATTATTTGCCACATATTTTATTATTAATTCAATATAATACAAATTCTGATTACATTTAAATCACAAATTAGAAATCTGCAAATTCGAAATTAAAAATGCGGATATTTTTTTAGTTACTTATTTTTTCTTATTTTAAAACGTATTTGAAATTTTAATTAGAAATTTGAATTGGATTTCGCTTATTAGAAATTTGCAAATTTAAAACTAAAAATGCAGATATTTTATTAGGAATTGCATTTTTAGTTTTTACGTTCTAAACCCTCAAACACTGTAATATTGGTGGATTATTTGCCACATATTTTATTATTAATTCAATATAATACAAATTCTGATTACATTTAAATCACAAATTAGAAATCTGCAAATTCGAAATTAAAAATGCGGATATTTTTTTAGTTACTTATTTTTTCTTATTTTAAAACGTATTTGAAATTTTAATTAGAAATTTGAATTGGATTTCGCTTATTAGAAATTTGCAAATTTAAAACTAAAAATGCAGATATTTTATTAGGAATTGCATTTTTAGTTTTTACGTTCTAAACCCTCAAACACTGTAATATTGGTGGATTATTTGCCACATATTTTATTATTAATTCAATATAATACAAATTCTGATTACATTTAAATCACAAATTAGAAATCTGCAAATTCGAAATTAAAAATGCGGATATTTTTTTAGTTACTTATTTTTTCTTATTTTAAAACGTATTTGAAATTTTAATTAGAAATTTGAATTGGATTTCGCTTATTAGAAATTTGCAAATTTAAAACTAAAAATGCAGATATTTTATTAGGAATTGCATTTTTAGTTTTTACGTTCTAAACCCTCAAACACTGTAATATTGGTGGATTATTTGCCACATATTTTATTATTAATTCAATATAATACAAATTCTGATTACATTTAAATCACAAATTAGAAATCTGCAAATTCGAAATTAAAAATGCGGATATTTTTTTAGTTACTTATTTTTTCTTATTTTAAAACGTATTTGAAATTTTAATTAGAAATTTGAATTGGATTTCGCTTGTTAGAAATTTGCAAATTTAAAACTAAAAAATGCAGATATTTTATTAGGAATTGCATTTTTAGTTTTTACGTTCTAAACCCTCAAACACTGTAATATTGGTGGATTATTTGCCACATATTTTATTATTAATTCAATATAATACAAATTCTGATTACATTTAAATCACAAATTAGAAATCTGCAAATTCGAAATTAAAAATGCGGATATTTTTTTAGTTACTTATTTTTTCTTATTTTAAAACGTATTTGAAATTTTAATTAGAAATTTGAATTGGATTTCGCTTGTTAGAAATTTGCAAATTTAAAACTAAAAAATGCAGATATTTTATTAGGAATTGCATTTTTAGTTTTTACGTTCTAAACCCTCAAACACTGTAATATTGGTGGATTATTTGCCACATATTTTATTATTAATTCAATATAATACAAATTCTGATTACATTTAAATCACAAATTAGAAATCTGCAAATTCGAAATTAAAAATGCGGATATTTTTTTAGTTACTTATTTTTTCTTATTTTAAAACGTATTTGAAATTTTAATTAGAAATTTGAATTGGATTTCGCTTATTAGAAATTTGCAAATTTAAAACTAAAAATGCAGATATTTTATTAGGAATTGCATTTTTAGTTTTTACGTTCTAAACCCTCAAACACTGTAATATTGGTGGATTATTTGCCACATATTTTATTATTAATTCAATATAATACAAATTCTGATTACATTTAAATCACAAATTAGAAATCTGCAAATTCGAAATTAAAAATGCGGATATTTTTTTAGTTACTTATTTTTTCTTATTTTAAAACGTATTTGAAATTTTAATTAGAAATTTGAATTGGATTTCGCTTATTAGAAATTTGCAAATTTAAAACTAAAAATGCAGATATTTTATTAGGAATTGCATTTTTAGTTTTTACGTTCTAAACCCTCAAACACTGTAATATTGGTGGATTATTTGCCACATATTTTATTATTAATTCAATATAATACAAATTCTGATTACATTTAAATCACAAATTAGAAATCTGCAAATTCGAAATTAAAAATGCGGATATTTTTTTAGTTACTTATTTTTTCTTATTTTAAAACGTATTTGAAATTTTAATTAGAAATTTGAATTGGATTTCGCTTATTAGAAATTTGCAAATTTAAAACTAAAAATGCAGATATTTTATTAGGAATTGCATTTTTAGTTTTTACGTTCTAAACCCTCAAACACTGTAATATTGGTGGATTATTTGCCACATATTTTATTATTAATTCAATATAATACAAATTCTGATTACATTTAAATCACAAATTAGAAATCTGCAAATTCGAAAGTAAAAATGCGGATATTTTTTTAGTTACTTATTTTTTCCTATTTTAAAACGTATTTGAAATTTGAATTAGAAATTTGTATTAGATTTCGCGTATTTGAAGTTTGCTAATTTAAAACTGAAAATGCAGATATTTTATTAAGAATTGCATTTTTAGTTTTTACGTTCTAAACTTTCAAACATTGTAATAAACTGGTGGATTATTTTCCTCATATTTTATTATTAATTCAATATAATACAAATTCAGATTGAATTTCTTAAATAAAGGATATATTAAGCTGTTTTCGAAGTATTGCAAAACTTTTTGCAATAACCTAATAAGCAGTTACAATATGAGGAAATTCTTTATTATTGAAGAAGATTAAGTCTAAAGCCCTTATTTTTTAACCATTTATAGTAAGTTATATAACAGTATTAAAGATTTATTTTTACAAGAAAGTTTTAAGGATGACTACAATTTCTATTTTGATCTAACTTCTCTAAGAGCAAAATTTAAACACTTGAAATGTTTAGACTTTATCTTTAAACCTTTTTAAGATTATCCCTATTGAAATATAAATAAGCTTTTATAAATTCATTTTCAACAACGCTTTAAATATTGATTATATTGGAATGTAAATTACTAAAGTTCAATTAATTTGATCATTACAAGCTCTATCTGGAGATTCGTGATAGTTCGGGGGATAGTGCATTCGCCTTCCAATGAAAGGTGAACCGGGTTCGAGTTCCAACGATGACTGGTCGATACGAATCCGCATCCGGCTTGCACCGACCTCAGTGCTGACGGATCATGGGTTAAAGTCCGCTTGTCATCAGGCTAACTGTGGGAAGTCTTCATCTCCATGTAACGCAAATGCGGGTTAGTTCCGTCAAAAAAGTCCTCCACGAATGCAAATTTCTCCCAATACTTGATCCAGGAGTTCCCTTGTCTTCTGGATTGGGTTTCAAAATTACAAGGCTACGAAGTTGAACATTAGTAGTCATGAACCCAAAAATTTGGTAGGCTTTTTAACGACGGTTATAAAATAAAATTTAAAAAAAACTATACCTGGAACCTCGATGGGTCAGGGGATAGAGCGTTCGCCTTCCAATGAGGTGAACCTGGTTTGAGTCCCAGTGATGGCTGGTCGATACGAATCCACACCGACACACACAGTGCTGACGTGAGATATCCTCAGTGGTAGATGGATCATGGGTTAAAGTCCCCTTGCCTTGAGGCTAACCGTGGCAGTTTCTCATGCTCTTCCTCTCCATGTAACGTAAATGAGGGTTTGTTCCCTCAAAAAGACCTTCACGAAGGCAAATTTCTTCCAATACTTGATCCAGGAGTTCCCATGTTTTTTTGGATTGGGTTCTAAATTATAAGGCTTCGGAGTTAAATATTAATCGTCGTGAACCGAAAAATTGGATCTGCTGTTCAACGACGGTTATAAAATAAAATATAACCGGGTAATAGTTAACTTATGCAGTTAAATCTGGGTTAATTTTAAACACTTCATCGCTTCCGTAACAAACTTGCTAGTAACAGTTCTGCAAGTATCAGTAACCAGTCGGTTTATTTTTCAAGCTTACCTGCAGAAAAAGGGGAGATCTCCTGCCTGTTGTGACTACTGCCCGTCTGATTAAAGATCCACCCCTGCTAGTTGTTTGTAGCACTGTCGATGACGATGATAAGATGTTTATCTATTTCAAGTAAGGGTGAGGAATCATTATTCAGAATAGGTTCAGTGAACTAATTTCCCTATCAGCTGACAGCTCCAGACTCTTAACCCCTTAATGATCGGTTAATTTTCAAGAAAGCGGTCATAAAAGTGCCTATTTTGACAAATACACGTATTTGATTAGTGCTGACCTCTAGTTTAAAATAAAATAACTATCTACAATTACCTTAAAAATATCCTGGTGCTGCCAGCTGGTGTTTAAAAAGAGAAATGAAATGTTTTCCGGGCAAAAGAAATGAATTAGTTTTGCTCTTATTGCCGCTTTACTACTGAACTCTCCAGCCCGGTGATTTCAAGGGCGCGAGAAATAGAGGGCGAAACCTCCCCCCGTCATTATCACGGGAGCGAGGCGAAAGAGGTTAAGCGGGTTGATTTCTTTCGTTCGAAAGACACTGCCTTGTCCTTATTTCATACGTATTCTATAAAAATGCAAGTACCTCGGGTAATTTGGTTAAGCAGTAAGACACTCGACCTAATGAGCTGATACTGTCGATTTTTTAAATTTTTAACAGCACAAAAGAGTCGCTGACTCAACAAATCTATCATACACTGTACTCGTACTGGATCTTCAGTTGGACGCCATGATCGAACCTATAACTTCTTATCCACAAATGTGAGTTCGACTCTAACCAGCTCTGTGATAATACAACTCAAAGCTCTTTTTGAGAACACTAAATTTATGTTGAATAAAGAATAAATACAATATATCCCGTGTATGTATGTACAATGTATGTGTACGCACCCCGTGTATGTACAATGTGTGTGTAAAAAACTATATCAAATTAGCATGCGTGCAATAATTTAGATAGTAATTGATTAATGCCTTATAATAAACCATTACACTCATCATAAGTTAAATATAAATACTATACATTCATTAATGTATTTACAAAGTTATGTACATTAATGCATTAAGATACTGTAATTGATCGGGCATTTACGTTGAATATAAACTAAAAAGGAGGTTGCACTTGCGTGAAACAAATTTTAAAAGCTTTTCGTTTTAATATTTCTCACAACTCCAACAATCGAGCAGTATTCTAACAGTGACGAAATAAAAACTGTAATATAAAACATAAGTCGCTATCAAATAGGTCGCTTTTTTATACCTAAACTGACATTTTTTTTTTCGAAATTCAAAAATTAGTAACAATTTTTATAATATTATATTAGAAAAAGATTTATCAAATTGCGAATGAAATTAAGCGATGTTAAAACGTTTTAGCCTTTTGTTTCCATGAAAATATTTCATGTTTTTCTAACTTTAAAATGATCTGTATCAAAGCCATTAATAATAACTTCTTAATTTAGAAAAATGCGTTTTTTAGTTATTTAAATTTTTTAAAATAATTTAGCATATTTTAAGACTAAATAATTTAATAATTTAGATCTCTCAACTTGATTTTAGATTTTTTTTTCCGATTTAAGAGAAATTAAAGCACATTTTTCATCGAAACAAACTGAAAATATTTGTTATAATAAAATTATAATATTTTTAGTTATATTAAAAATAAGAAACATTTTTTTTTAGTTTTTAATAATTTTTAAGAGCTTTGCAAGTTTGTTTGTTTTTCGGCACTTTTATTGTACAATGGCTCAAAAAAATCTAAACAATGCGCGCATTTCTAAAACAAGTTTCAAAATTACATCATGGGCACTTTTCAAAAATGTTTCGCACCATTATTTAATTTTTGTTACATTTCAAAAATTGCGTCTTTCCTATTTTATTAAAAGCTCTACTTCACTTTCCGATTAAAAAAAAATAAAACAAAAGAAGTTCAAACTCTTACTTTAAGTTGAATAACATATAAGAAAAAAAAAAGCTCTCGAATGATTCGAAAACAATAAAAAAATGATAAAGCTACATATTTCCACAGTGAAAATATCGAACTATTATTTTTTCGAAAACTACTTTTACCATTTAATGCCCCTAGATAGCAAAGACATCAGATAAGTTCGATTTATCAATTCTCTTAACATCGTTTGGATAAAATGGGGTCAGGCACCGCTTTTATGTTTTTTAGCTATCTTCCCGTCCTTTTGTCTAAAATAAATTGAGTGTTACATGAAAGGCTGTTTCTACTAATGAATACTTTACTTCGAGAATAATGATCGATACGTTCGATTCTTACTTCGTTGAATTGCTTTACGCTACAAAGCGATTGTTATTTTGTTCCTATTGATGACTTCAGGGAGCAATGGTTTTTACGATCAATCGCAGAAAGATTATAAAGAACGGCATAATACAGTATGAAATATCTATAAACTAAAAATAATTTAAAACATTTTGAATGTTGTATTATATTTGGTAATATTTATGGCATTGCTAATTCATTCTTTTACGTTATGATTTATGTTGTAATTATGTTTTAATTTTAATCTATCTGAGGAAACAATTCTAATAAAATTACTGTTCTGTATGATAATGACATTTCTGGTAAAAACAAAAAAAAAATAATAATAATTTCTGCTATAAAACCAATATTTGATATATAAAAACTATTCATTTGGTAATTTTTTCCGTTCATATGGTAATGCTAGTGTGGCGTAACTACCACTACAAATATTAAGCACTAAATCACTAGTATATAAGACATGTTAACTTGATTCTATCAGAGGTACCTTTTGATAGTCGTTGACATAGTCGATAATTAAAACTCCTTCATTTCGATTTATAATTCCTTTCATTGGTGACCTCCGGACGTGACGTAAGAAGAACTTGCCAATATTGATGGATGATCTACATTAAACAGTTGATTTGCTTAAAAATATGCTGCTAAAAAAAATTATAAATAAAGTTTCCCGGTCAATAAACCATTGAAGGGATTTAATTATCGACTATGCCAACCTTCATCTATCAAAAGATACCTCAATATGGAATCAAGTTAACATGTCTTATATACTAGTGATTTAGTATTTAATATTTGTAGTGGTAGTTACGCCACACTAGAAATTCTGGTTTTCAAAATCATAGTTCTTATTTCCACATATAAATAAAAAAAAGGTAAATTCATAAGTAAGAAAAATAAAAAATTGCAGAATATATTTAATCGAATAAATGGTTTATATGGCATGCTCTAAGGCAGCGATTGCCAATTTTTTCCCTCAATGAAATCCTAAATGATTACCTTTCTTTCGTCAAAACCTCAATTTCATAAATGAAGAAAACAATAACAATTACAAACGCATTTACCAATAAAAGGATAATATTTTAAGAACATTTAATAAAAAGATTGAAAAGTTAGTTTTTATGTCGGACAATAAAATTCAAAGTCATGAAGCTGTATCTAATCTAGTTAAAAATTTGTTTTTGGTGTAAAATATGCTTGTACCTGAAAATCAGCAAAATAAGCAGAATTTCGTTTTTTTTCTTCAATAAAGACTATGAAGAACTGTTGTAAACTTTGAAAATCATTATTAGGAAAACAAATTTTTTATTAACAAATTTGGTCATTTTATTTCGTATGAAAAGCGTGATATAAATAACAAAGAAATATTTTATAAATATATGATCTTTTCATGATTTATTTAATATTTTGTTATTAGAAAAATTATATATGTTAAAAAAATTATCAATTTCGCTTATATCGTCATTTTACTTATTAGGGCACCCGAATATGTAAATAAGAGCAACCGAATATGAAGTAAATAATTGATTCTTGATTGGATTTATCTGTAATTAAAGATTCCTGACAGAAACAAATATCCCAACTCTTGGAATCTTCTAAGGAAGGTATCAAAATTATCGATTTGTCAACCACATTTGTCAATCCTTATCACATCATATTTTATCGTTGATTTTACCAAAACCATAACCAAAGCACTTCAGTTAAAAATTACTGAGCTTTTTAGTGCTCCCATAGAGGCCGAAAAACGGTAAATTTTACTACGGTAAAAGATAAACTTTTTTCTCAGTATGCATATCAAACTGATCTTTAAGCTAAGCGACTGAGAAACAAAACGCTACAGAAATCTATCGAATCACTATTAAAGAAGCCAGTTTGATTGACTGTTAAAAATAGGAGGTGTTTCTGATTATATTTTTTCATTTAAAAAAACTTTCTTTGATGTTTTGAGGTTATTAAATGATGAAACTTCTTCGAAAAAAAGACGAATATAAAAAATTATTTATTCTACTCAAATTAAAAGAATATCATCATAACTGTTATAAAACTATTGTTACCAAATGCTTTCATGACAAGGATAAGTTAAATGTGCCATATTTTATGTTTCTTAATTAATTTTCTCAAAACAATACCAAAACAGTTATTTGAACTCAACTAAAACACCTTTGGAAATAAGATTTTTTTTCTATAAATAAAACACTTAAAGTATTTTGAAAATATATTTTAACGTATTGCGAAAACATCATTCTGGGCAAAATATTTGATAGTGAGTTTATCGTAAATTTAGAATCCCTGTACTCTTAGCTTTCTAAAAATACTTTACTTTTGTTTGTACTCCTTTATTTGCTAAGTTTCAGCAGTTTTTGTCTCAGGTGATAACAGTTGATAGACTAGTGATTTTAAGTCTTTGAATACGTTTATCTTAAAACCAGGTTTTTACACATTGTACACCAACTTAAACACGGTGTATCATTTTGATTTTAAAATAATTGTCTACAATTTTTCAAGGGTGTTTATGATTATAGCACACGTTTTGAACAACAGACTAAGAGAAAAAAGTAGAATTTAATTTTGTACACATGTTTTTTCACATAGAAGAGAGCGGAAATTTTTAAAAAGTTACTTTTTTTAACTACATTGATCCCTACCTCAGTGGTATATGCACTTGCTTTTAAAATAATAGTTCAAAGCAAAGTTGATAATTATTTAAATAAAATAATCAAACTATTTTTTCTGTTGTTGTTGTCGTGTCTATACTAGTGCAAAGATTAGAGTCCTCCAAAAGTCTTGATAACAAGGTTTGCAAGTTCTGAAGCCCGATGGCCATGGAGAATTTCGATGGGAGGTGCTCCAAGTTGAAAGAGGGAGCCGATAATAGCCTGGCAGTCAAAAACATGGTCTGGAGTTAGTTGCAAATGAGGACAGTACTTGCAGATGGGATAGAATTTTATATGGGTAGGTGAGATCTTCATGCTCTTGAAATGTCCAGTACGTAGCCTAGCTATTATAGAGGAGTGGTTTTTTGGGCAGTTTAGATCGGACTATTTTTTCTAACCGATAGAAATATTTTTACAGCGTTTTGCGTATATGCTAAAAAAAAAGAAATTCCTTATTTTTACCTAAAATTGGCCAGTTAAAATAATAATAATAATAGTTTTTTACACATAATAAAACAAATGAAATAGTTTTCTTAAAATTTCATATTAATATTTTTAAAGAAATACCTTAAAATACTCTTACCTTCTTCCTGAAACACAATCTTTTAAAAAATGAATTTTGATCAATAAACAGATAATAAACAGATTAGTTATCTTTCTAAATATTTTAAATATTTCAGAAAATATATGAAAAGAGGGACAAATTCTTGTTAAATTAAGATAAAAGATAACAATTTAGCACTATAATCGATAGCTGACTATAGCAGATACTTCATTATCTTAACAATTAACCACAGTTTGAAACTTTAAGCTTGAAGAAGAAAAATCACGCCACTAAAAAAAATTTAGAGTATCGCTGTAATTATCTCTTAATTAATTGGTTTAAATTAATTAATATGTTTTACACTGGCTTCATACGAGTTGTCAGAGCGCTTTTATGAAATAAAAATTCGTAGATGAGATTAAATTTCACGGAGAGTGAACCGCCTTTTTTTAGGATTCGTCCCCACAAAATGAATAACGATTCTGTCGAGAAAGTTTCCACATTTTAATTTATTTTCGGAACTTCCGCTATTTTTCATAAACGTCGTTTTTAACATAGCTATTTAATTAATGAATTATATTTAATATTCGTTGTTAGGGAAAAATTGTTGCATTTTCCTCAGAGTGAACATTTCAAACAATGTTTTCATACTACTGTCATTAGTTGTTGTAGAAAGGGTAAAACATAATAAAATAGTAACACTTAGTAACATTTTTCTAGTATACTTTACATATATACTTTATAATATTCTTGTTTTATGCTTTTCAATTAGTAATACATTCTATTTTCTTAGGAAACAAAATAATAGCATAACAAATTAATTATATTTAAATAACAAATTTAATATCCGTTATTCGGGAGGAAGCAATTGATGCATTTTTCTCTGAGTGAACATTTCAAACAATGTTTTCATACTACTGTCATTAGTTGTTGTAGAAAGGGTAAAACATAATAAAATAGTAACACTTAGTAACATTTTTCTAGTATACTTTACATATATACTTTATAATATTCTTGTTTTATGCTTTTCAATTAGTAATACATTCTATTTTCTTAGGAAACAAAATAATAGCATAACAAATTAATTATAATATTTAAATAACAAATTTAATATCCGTTATTCGGGAGGAAGCAATTGATGCATTTTTCTCTGAGTGAACATTTCAAACAATTTTTTCAAAGCTACTGTAATTAGTTATAGTAGAAGAAGTAAAGCATATGCATTGAAACAGTATTATTTTTCTACTGCACTTTATATTTATACTTCATAAAGCTCTTGATTTGTACTCCTCAATTAGTTAAAACATTCTATTTTGCTTAGGTACCAGATTAATAACATAATTGTATATTAATTGCATAATATTTAAATAATAAACTTTATAGACGTTGTTCCTGTAAGATTGGTGCATTTTCCTTAGAGCGAACATTTTAAACAATGTTTCTGAATACTGTCATTAATTGTTAACGAAAGAAATATAAATAAATAGAATAATAACTTAGTAACATTTTTCTATTATACATTATGTTTTTCAATTTGTGGCACATTTCATTTAGCTTAGTAAAGATTAACAGCATATCAGGTAAATTGCAATAATAATAACAAATAAGTAACAAACGTAATATCATTTGTTCGAACAAAATTTTTAAATTTTTTTTAACATTTCAAACAATGCTTTCATGCTAATATCATTCATTTACTGAAGAAGAAAAAATAAATCACAGTAAAATAGTAACTTATTATTATTTTCCTGTTACATTTATACTTTGCAATATTTTAGATTTTTGTTTGGAATTAGTAATAACTTTCTATTTTGCTAAGTTACGAAATGAATTTGAGAACAGAAAACTGATAATTACTTGAGAAATTTAATTACCGTTGTTGGAAAAAAAGTTGTTGCATTTTCTTTAGAGCGAATATTTCAAACAATGTTTTCAGACTGTGTTCATTTGTTGAAGTAGAAAAATCAAAGCCTAATAGAACAGTGTCTCAGTATTTTTCGACTAGTCCTCATAATTTCAATTCATATATTATATTTATATATTAGATTTAGATATTACATTTATACTTTATATTACTCTCAGTATTTTTCTATTAGCCCTTGCCATCATTTATATTTATAAATTATATTCATAAACTATATTTATTTATTATACTTATACATTATATTTTTACTTTATATTACTCTTGTTTCATGCTTTTCAATTAGAAATGCATTAAAAATGCATGAAACAAGAGGAAAAAACAGCATAACAGATAAATTATTATTAAGTAACAAACTTAATATCTGTTGTTAGAGTAAAATTGTTGCATTTTTTAAACATTCCAAGCGATGTTTTCAGGCTAATATTATTTGTTGGAAAAGGAAAGGTAAAGCATAATTAAATATAGTTACTTAATACTATTTTTCTGTTATGCTTTACTTTTATGCTTTATAATATTCTTAATTATCGTTTCTCAGTTAATAATTATTTTCTTTTTCTGCTGAATTATTAAATTAATTACATAATAAAATATTAATAATTAAATAATAAATTTAATATTCTTTGATCGGGATTGTTACCTTTTCCTTAAAGCGAAACAAACTTTTCCAACTGCTGCCATTTATTGTTAGAGAAGGAAAAATGCTTAATATAACAGTAGCTTTTACTATTTTTCTATTATCATTTATGTTTATGTAGTATAATGTATTATTATTTTTATCTATATCAGACAATGCTTTCAGACTATAACTATTAGATGCAAACGAAACATTAAAGCTCAACAGAATAAAAATTTCCAAATACTAATCTGTTACACTTTATAATAATACTGTTTTATACTTATCATATTACACTATTTATTATATATTAAACTAATAACTATCGTTTCCATTTATAGCATAATAGAATATGATAATAATGATTTTAATATTGGTAGTTTTGGAAAAAATCGTAGCATTTTTTTTAATAAAACCTTCTAAACCAAACAATGTTTTCAAGCTATTTTCGTGAGCTGTTATAAAAAATGTGAAACGTAATAAAGACTTGATATTTTTACACTATATTAAAATTTTTAAGCCTTTTTTTTTAATAATATCTTTCTATATTATTAATAATTTAGTAAATACATGATTTTTCAAAGATTTTGATAATTAAACAATGAATTCAACATGTGTTGTTCAGATAATTAAACAATGAATAGAGAACAATAAGTAGTAGATTCTAATAATTAAACAAGTGATTAATAGACTTTGTTGCAGCATCTTTTGTTTCTGTTCTTTTTTTAATTCGATGTTTATGTATGATGTTACCGTCTAATAATCTACCATTGGAAATAAATATAAAAAAAATTAAACAATGAATTCAACATTTGTTGTATCAAAAATTCTTTCACACATTATTTTCTCACAAATTTCACCAAAATGTCGGTTAGTTATTATTAAAAAATAAGCTATCGTATAATTAGTATTATTGTACAGTTTTGTGTAAAAGCTTAATTATAGTTAATTCAATAAAAAAAAGCATAACTAATTTATTAAGTCGTAATTACTTTTTTAAAATCTGAATTTTGGAATTTTTTAAGAGTTTGGATTTTGTTGTCGTTCAGCAAAGAAATATAAAAATTAATTTCTCTACAATTGAACAAAAATCAAAATTTAAAATCTAACTTGCATTTTCATTTAGAAAAACTAAAAAAGAAATGCAAAATTATGTATACACATACATCATTGTGATTTGCCATATTGAGCTTAATGAGATTATAATACAATAGCACTCGTCATTTAACGAGCATATTATCTATTTCAAGAAAAACATTTTAACGTTCCTAATATAATGAAATTATTTGGAAACATTCTTTAAAAGCAGTGGAAAAAGATTCGAATTGAATAGCAATGCAATATTCTTTGAATAGAATAGGAATATTCTTTGAATATCCGTCATCAAATAAAACTTTTCTATTACATTTAGTATTTTAATAATAGTTCTCTATTATGTCATGAACATACGGGCAAAAATATGGAAATATTTCGATACTAACTCTGTGTAAACAATCTTCCTTTTCGCAGAAAATGCATTGGTATATTTTTCATGGCGAAATTGTTGGCGAAAATTGAAAACTTGAGCTTTTAGAATTCGTTAAGTTTTCACCCAAGCAAAGTTCGCATCAACCAAAATGAGCATAATAAGCTAAAAGCTTTTTTTTCCCTTTTTTAAATACCACTATAATTATTGAAACCTTATAGAATGATTTCAGAATTACTGTTAATAAAGTTATTAACTTCTAATCTTTATTTTGGTCTTTTCAAATTTTGCCTTAGTGAAAATGATATCAGTTCTAAAAGATTTAAGCATCAGCTTTCAAGTAGTGCCATCCGTTTTGCCATATAAAATCTTCCAAAGCAATTTTCTGCGAAAAGAAAGATTGTTTGCTTTGAAATAGAGATACGATATATATAATTATTATTTCTAATATTGCTTTAGATTACTGGCATTGTTTCCAACTTTAAATAGAATATAATTATAACTGTAGAACAGTAGGGAACCGATTATCCGGAACGATCGGGACCATCGCTATTCCGGATAACTGATTTTTCCGGTTTTCTGAATCGCTACAACAAGCCGTTTTTTTATTGTTAAATCCAACTAAAAAAATATATATTTGGAAATAATCTTAAAAAGAAGAAAAAACTATGAAATAATATACTAATGATTATTTCCAAAATGATGGTAAAGTAAACATCTTTCAAAAAAGAAAGAAAAATCCTAAAATCTTATGAGGAAAAAAAAAAAAAAAATTAAAAAAATGGCAGGAAAATTTGTTGAATTTCGTTCCGGTTTTTTGGTCTTCCGGTTTTCTGATTTCCGGATAACGGGTTCTGTACTGTAATATCTTATTTTATATTAGATAATTATTATGTCATTTGTTTATTACAATTATACTACTTATTGTTTCTCTATTATACTTTTTATTTAGTATTATGTTCTTATTAACAAAATATAATGGTTAATATTAACAAAATGGTTTGTATTGGATATATCTTTTGGTATATCCAATACCCAAAATATAATGGATGGTTAATATTAACAAAAATTAATAATTCAAATCTTTTTAATTTAGCATTTTAAATGCAATTTCGCAAAGCAATACGCTTGAATTATTTGTGAAAAGTCCCCAGTTATCCTGATTTTGTTGAACTGAGCGCCCTCAAACGACTCGAGTATAAAATATTGAAATAACTTCTTGGAAGATAGGAGTTTTAGACGGAAGTTTACGATAATGGACGGAAATTAAAGTTCACGGCTAAAATAAATACACATTTTTTTTTTAAACAAGCCAGTTTAATTCTGAAAATATAAAAGTTTATAACATTTTTTTACAAATGTGTCTGATGTTTTATAGTTAAGAATGCTTTCTAAAATAATGAATAATTTTTTTTAAAAATGTGTTAAACATACTTAGAAAAAAATTGTTTTCTTTTTATAGAAGATAACCTTAGAATAGAACATTCACTTTCACATTTTTTTCAAGATTGATAACAGAATGTTTAAATAAAGTACGCTATTCTTCATTTTCTAATAAAGTTTGCTGGCAGTATTTTGTATTAAATTAACGTTTTGCCTTTATGTTGTTCAACAATTAAAATAATATTGAAAAATTACAGAGCACTATTTTTAGTATCACTTTCTTACTTTGACTTTCATTATAAAATATTGTTTGTCAAAAATATTAAAAATATCGAATAAAAATATTTATTGATAATATCGAATAAATATTTAGTAAAATTTCAATTTGTGTTAATATAATTAAATATTTACAATTACTTTAAATCTTTCTAGTTCAATATTTCCGTAGAATGAATACATTGCTTTCAATGCTTGTTATTTTGCTAGGAAATACATCAAACATTGAACGAAGTACATAAAAAAATTATATTTACCAAATGCAATGGTTTCATTCCTGTAGAGTAAACCAATCAATCACAGCCAATGGCAGACCTTCCTCATTAGAACTGAAAAAATTTTCCTATAGACTTTTCTTTTAAAACAAAGAATTTAATCAGTCTGATTCCGGTCAAAAGACTTATAGATTTCTGCTCTGGTACTACTTTCTTCACTTTTGTGCACTATATCAACATAAAGACTATTAATCGCTGAATATTTACTCCGAATCAGTTACCGGACTCCTGAGTTATACCCAAAATGCTGAATATTTACTCCGAATCTGTTACCGGACTCCTGAATTATACCCAAAATGCTGAATATTTACTCCGAATCAGTTACCGGACTCCTGAATTATACCCAAAATGCTGAATATTTACTCCGAATTTGTTACTGAACTCCTGAATTATACCCAAAATTTCCAACTTCATTATGCCTATTATCAGATCTAAGACTACCTGCCAATTTTTCACGTTAAACAAGTGCTCTTATGAGCTTGACCTTTTATCCCAGGGTATTATTAAATTGTGTTCTCGACTCCAAGCTGAGTTATCATAGTCAGGTTGATTTCACAGATTAAAAAGTTGCTAAAAGTTTTCTTGTTCTAAAAAGGTTGCCTAGATGCAAATGGAGAGGCAGCCGAGATACTTTGAGCACCAATTTCTGGCTTTATATACAAACCATTTTAGCTTATTTAAGGAAATTTCATAAAAAAACAACGTTTAAAATCACGAATGATAAAGTTTATTAAAAACTTATAAGCTTTTCAGTGTCACACCTTCACCATTAGGATAAAACACAGGAAGCAAAGATGGTTTTATCCAAGAGTGGTGACGTCATACATAAATATACAATTAAAAAGATAAAATGACGAAAGATTTTTAAAAAATTGAAAAATTTGTAATTTCTAAATATTTAAAAAATATGGCGTAACAGCAAAGCCATTAACAATAGATGTTTTGTGCTTGATTTATAAACTCCCCCAAATATCAAGGTCAACAACTGAAATAAATTTGTGTATGATATAAGGTAAAGAAAAACTGAACCTATGGTTCATACATAGCTAAGCATTCCTAGGCAGAAACCTAGGAATGTTTAGCTATGCATGAACGGTGGAATTCTTGACGTAGCCTGGAGGTTCTTTGAGTCAAGGCTTCAGCGCTCGTTTGATTAGTCCCATGCATGAGATTCCCCATATATAAAATAAATTTAGTAAAATATTACCATCTGTGATTTTACACGTTGTTTTTGAGGAAATTTAATTTCACCACAAGGAACAACTCTCGTATCTTTAATTACTGCAATTAAATTTTTAATCTCTGCGCTGTCGCTGTTATTATCCAAAAGCTTAATACCATTTAAAACTAAGATCTTTGTATTATTACAAGCTCAGTAAAAAGCTGACTCATCTATCCGACAACGCTTTCTGGAGGAACCGTGAGACTTATAGAAAAAGAAATCTTAAAACCTAAAAATGTTTCATCCAATAGGCGCATTCTGCAGCCACTGATTTAGACATTCATTGCAGACAGATTGTATGTGGGTCTATTTGCCCCTTAAATTATGGAAAGCTTTTAGGGGATCTGAATCTAGATATAGGGGACTGTAAGTGCCATGGGGATGAACAACAGGTGCGGACAATCACCTTATTAACCATTGAAAATAGATATCCAAGAGAGTCATGGTTATATGTCAATACGGCTGGTTCCATATTCAGTGATGAAAAGGGAGTGAGAACCGATGCGTTTTTTCAACATCTTTTTCTCGTTTTACACTGCTATTAGTGTTCATACTCCATATTATGATGGTGAAATTGAAGCGATCTACATCTCATTAAAGCAGCTGATTCTCCTATCGTAATCACTCGAAAAAGCTGTTATCTGATGTGATTCCTTATCTGTGCTTCAATTTCTTGCTAACAGGCATCACTCAGATAATACTCCTATTCAGGAATGCAGAGCAATGAGGGTTTATCAAAATTAATTCATGTCTCATTCCAGTGGATTTCAGCTCACTGGGGGGGGGGGTCCATATTGAAGCTGCCAACTGCTTGGAGAAAATTTATGGCAGGCTTAATTAACCCATTAATGTTGAGAATCTGTGTTTTAAGAGTATCCTAAAATTGTAGCACGAGTTTTCAGAAATTATTTCTTCCATGTGCGCAGTGTTGATCAAAAACGTTGCCCTAAAATTTAGAGCAATTAAGTACACCACAAGGATAAAGAATTTCATAACACTCCGAATGTCATTTTTCGCAACACGGTAAAACTCTATATCGCACAGCAGTCATGATACTGTTTGTGTATTGCTAGGTACCAACAGCGTTTACTTGATTCACCTACTCTATATTTATTTCTAACTCTCAAGCCTACAGCGTATCACGAACCTGAATAATCTGTAACGGGTCTCGTGGGATTCATCTGCGATGCAAATAAACTCACAGTGAAAACTTCTAACTTTTGCTATGTTATAATACACTGTAATAATCTATCGCGCCATTTTATAATTTTCAACAATTATTTTCCATACATCCATTCCATGTATTCATTCCATACATCCAATTCCATACATCCAATTCCATGCATCCAATTCCGTACATCCAATATTTTTCATACATTCCTCTTTCAAATTTTCCTGCTGATGCTTACTTTGCAATCCGTATTTATTATTAAATATCACGCCTCTCTTGAAAATTTTCTCAATTCTTTAGCAACAAATTTTTGAGTCTGTGTAGTACATTTCACATAAATCATTTTTTCTTCGAGTATTCAAGTATTTAAACATTTATAATCAGAAACAAGTATCAAACAACTAATCGAAGATAAAACCTTTTTTGTTGTGAAGAATAGAATTTTTGAAATGTAATATTTTCGTGCATTCAACTAATGTTTTATTAACAACAACTGTAAATATTCTCACATTTTCACGAATTTATTTTCTTTCAATGTTTTATTCTTTTTTCTTTTTTTTTCAATTTTTCTTATTTTGCTTTACTTTTAAAAATTGTTCAGCTTTTTCACAAACAGCAAAAATTGTCGAGTAAGATATTTACAGTAATTTTCTACTTATTTACACATTTAATATGCCATAATATACAACATATTATCTAAAAATTGTAGCTTGGAAGTTAATGAGTTAAATGAAGATCGCATGTAGGGGAGAGTGGGGTCAATTGTAACATTTTTTACTTAACTATTTTTAACTGACAAAAAATTCAATATATTATTAGTATTAATTGACAGACGAGTAAAGTAGACTATCCTCTACTAGAAAAAAAAATAAATACCTGATTTTAAATATTATTATATTAGTTATTAACAATTTTTGACAGTCGCGCAGTTGTTACAATTGTCCCCACTTACGGGGTCAATGGTAACAGTTCATAAATTCAACAAAAACATAGTTAATTATACATATTATCGTAGTTGTGATATATTTTTTTATTCATCAAAATAGTAGTGATATTTTAGGAGTAAAAATAATAATGAGAAGAAACCTAAAGGGTTAAACTTTTAACTTTAAGGGGTTAAAAATTTTAATTTATGTTGTGAAAGGTGACAAATAAAATAATGCACATGCAACATAATATAAATGATATAGGAAACTATTGGTGGTTCTTCAAGAGTTAAGTAATGGTTTGTAAACATAAGATTATTTATTTTCAGCTGTTACAATCGTCCCTTTACTTATTGTTACAATTGTCCCCAAGCCGCCATTTCAGCTTCATTTGTTAAAAACAATGCTAGTTAATTAGCAAAACTAATCTTTTTTTTTATTGAAATGGTAATTAAAGTGTCCACTTACGTATTCGGTTACTAATTTTTATTTGTTTAAACAAAATTACTTTGTTACAATATAATATTCTAATACCAAAAAAAGTACTTGCATGGCGTGAAAATATCTTTTGTGATGTAACTCTTTCAAAAGTACATAAAAATGGTTGCCATCAGGGGTGTACATGTAGATTTATTAAATACACCTTGTGCGCCACCTAGGAACCAAATCTAGAAACCGACGCTCGAAATTTTTGCCCTGTTACAATCGTACCCTCTTACAATTGACCCCACTCTCCCCTACTAAATAATGGTAATTTAATTATATAGACTGCCTTTATAGCTTTCCTTCCATCTTTCTCTGCACTGAAATTTTTTCTGAATATCAAATTGAAGCAGGTGCATACCCCAATTACTTTGAAGGAATACAAAGATCATCAGAGAGAGAAACTTAAGCAAAAACATTAAAAAATTGAAGAAAAAAAATTAACTTTAAAAAAACGTTTACCATACTATTTAATAATTTTAATCTTGTTACTTTGGATGAAATAATGCCATAAAACAAAGATTACGAAATATTGCTTTAATATGGATTGTATTTTAAACTCTTTCTTTCATATTGATATCTCTGAATCCGAAAAATACATAAATCATACATTATACGAACATTATTTGAAATTCTATCAGAATTTTTGAATCATGATTTGACAGCATCATCTTGACAAATAACTGAGAATATCTTGAATTATAGGCGGATAACGATGACTGATATCGTAAGGAGCGTTTTCATCTTTTTTCCGGAAGGTTCTAGATAGAAACAATGGCTGTGCAAAGCATTCTTCTAGATACTCTTCCTCTTTCTACATACAAATCGAAATTCAATTCCTGCATCGGAATTCCTTGAATTCTTAGCATCCAGCCCCTTCTTCCTAAAGAAGAATCTCCATTGGAGGCGGCGAGAAAAGTAAAATAAAAAATGGCTACAAAGGCTTCCTAGCTATCACGTTTCTTACCCCACTTTATGCATTTCCAGGCGAATGCAGCCTGACAATGAGTCGATGGAAGGCAAAGAAAAGAATTTTTAAAGAAAATAAATAGATTTTTTCACTTGTTATAAGTAAGTTCAAGGATTCTAGTGGCGTATGTGAAAATAGCTTTTAAATTTAATTCCTTTCTAAAACATTTACTTACAAGTGTAGTTTTGAGATTAATGTATGTAGGCTTTATTCTCATTTTAAATGTGCTATCATATTAAATGTGTAATCAAAATACGCAAATATCAAGAAATTGTAATTTCCTAAATTAAATTCACTTGAATCAAATAACTAATCTTGACATCGATAGGAAGACAGACACTACTCTCATCAGACTAAGAACAAAACATCATAAAAGCATGAAAATTTCTACAGACATTTATATAAATTGCACAATGAATTAGTAGTTACTAGGATTACATTATACAGTAATAAAAGAAATCCTTGGTTACTAATAGTAACCTAGTATTTCTTTTATGAAATAATTTATTTCTTTTATGAAATAATTTAAATGGCAAAGGTCAATTTAGCTGGAATGTCAATTTATCCGAGGGTGCCGCGTTTTTTTTAAAAGAATCAAATATGGCGTTTACCAGTTCCACAATCAAGCCAATTATTTACAGAGGTTTCTGCATAGAAATCTGAAAGGGATTTTCCATTTAGGTAGATGTTCTTAATTGCGGTTAACGCTTCTTATTTAAGACCAATACGTAATGCGTTTTTTTGTAAGTTCATTGTTGAAAAGCTCCTTTCAACCGCTGCAGTACTCCCAGACAGAGAAAACATCAATTCCACCATACGCAGTATGTTGCTGTATTTCTAGATTAAAGGGTCATTTTAGAAGTGAGGCGCTAGACTCTTGTAAGATAACAAAAATTGAAAATGTATCACGAACATTAACGGGAAAATGGCCGCCCGCGCGGACGTCGGATTCGAGAAATTCGTTGTCCGCGGGGAATTTTTGACCACCGAGGACTGGCGGACGGGCAGTTTTTCGAGCCCTGGCTATATATATCTGGCAATCTTATTACGAAAATATTTTAAATCATTCTCGAAAGATTTCGGTACGCGTAAGGGGCCGTTCAAAAAGTACGTACACAAAAATGGAGAAATTTTAAACCCCTCCCCCCCTTAGAGTACGTACATTTTATTAGTCTACCCCCCTTTTTCATAAAAATTAAAATAATTATGTTTTAAATAAAATTAAATATTTACTTAAGGAGGGTGTAGGATAAAGTCAAATTTAAATTTGGTGTATGTTTATAAAGTACGTACTTTGTATAATACCTCCCCCCCTCCCCATCGTACAAAACCGTACATAGTAGCAAATCCCCTCCCCCCCCCCCCTTCGGGATGTGCGTACTTTTTGAACGGCCCCTAAGTTCATTTTATTTCGCTCCTCACTATGTAGATTTCCTTTCGTGTACTGTTCTCTAATATCTGAACATTTTATTTTCTATTTTTTGCTTGATATATTTGTTTGTTTTTCGTATATATTTTTTACTTAATGTGTTCTAATTTCGTTTCAATTTCTTTGAGTGCTTCTCACACTATTGTATTGATATATTTTGCATTGGCAATATTAATACAATATTAGAAAGCACTCCTTTTTGCGGATATAATCGTGTGGGCTGATGAAGAGATTATATATTTTCTTTGTTTTTTTTTCCGGATTTCTAATTTTTTTTAAGATATCAAAAATTATATTTTTTTAAATACTTTTGAAAAATATTTTTAATAATTTTCTTCTCTTGTAATTTTTTATTTTTTCCATTTTTTCTCAATATTTTAGCTTATATATATATATATTGATTTAATGATTGGTTGAGTTTCATGAGAGAACGAAGTCTGTGCCATGAAAAAACCCGATTTTTTACGGTTGCAACTCTTATTACTAATTATTGAACAAAGGAGGGGTCAATGTTATCTCGCTCAACATCAAAACAATTGTTGCGCTCAAACTTTCCATTCCGGAGATCGCTGAAAGTAACATATACACTCTTTTTCGCGTGAACTTTGTGCCACTTTCGATTGCCGCTGATCACATGGGTAAACAGACACCATTTTGATGACTAGTTTGCACGGTGAAGTGCCATTGGTTCTGATGCGTTATTACTATCTCGCTTTTGTTTTACTTAATTTGTTTCGTACTTTTAAATTAATAATGATAGGTTTTTACGCATTTGGGTATTTTAATAAGTGAAAATTAGGGTTTAAATTATATCGCTTACCTGATGGAAATCACAATAAAGAACTACAGAAAGTATGGCTGCGTAGATTTGGCAGAGATAAATTGACTCCAAAGCAAAACAGAAGGTCTGAGGTAATTTTGAAATTTATTTATTAATTCATTTGTTTCAAATTTTACATGATATTATTTATTAACTATGTAGATGAAATATGTTTCTCTTTTTCACAAATTAGAGGTTTAACTAATTTAATCACATAAATATATTCACTGGAAAGAAACGAAAATATACAACAAATACTGTTTTGAACATTAAAAAAATTTTCGTTAGAAATCTTTAAAAATAGATTTTAAAAGCATTCTAAAGTAGATAACATTTAAAAATAATTATAAATAACATTTAAATATTTGAGTGTTTTTGTAGTCAGAATTAAAAGTCAACTAGTGTAACGTATTTCATACTTTTCAACTGAATAAATTTAAAATTGCTACGTTTTAGTAAGATGATCTAATTCCTATCTGAACTCTTAGTTTATTTATTTTTTTTATTATTTTAAATATTTCACTCATTATTGTAAAACTGTATGATAGTGCAAAATAAATTTCCAAAAATTTGAAAGCGTTTAGGAAAAAAAGTTTAGCAGATTATAAAATGAGAAAGTTTTAACTTATAGATAAGGTATTATTTTCATTGAATGGAACAAAAATAAAGTATATAATTTCAGAGAAAGAAGAAATTAAAAGAATAAATTGTAAATAAAGTTATTTTCAAGAATATGAAAACAGTAATCAATAAAAACTAACGTTTAAGAATAGAAACTCCGAATTTCTACAAGAGAGTTGCAGTCACCAAAATGGCGGGTGTCACTACTTAAGCTACCTATACAGAGCGTTAGTCGTAGCTGTTGACAGCAACCATATCAATCATGTCATCATAAACTAAATCCTAATGCTTGTTGCTAATTTTTCAAATCTGCATGAAATTTTTTGAAGATTTAATTTTTTGTTTAATGTAACTCAATAATCGTCCCCCTATATCTAATACTAAGAGCGTGAGGCTTATGAAGTGATTGGAAAGAAAAAATACTTTCACTAATTCTTTTTTTTTTTTTTTTTACTTTCAAAAGAAGAAAAAACATTTGATTTACACTTTTTAAAAGACGGCTGATAAAATATGTAATAAATGACTTCAATGAAATTTAAATAACTTTTTTTTAGAATGATACGTTTAAACACTTCCATACTTGACTTACAATAAAACTTGGTCATAGATGGTATTTTACATCTTGTATGTTTTAATCATGAGTGTATGGCGTAACTACCACTACAAATATTAAATACCAAATCGCTAGTATATAAGACATGTTAACTCGATTCTATCAAAAGGTACCTCATGATAGAATCGAGTTAACATGTCTTATATACTAGTGATTTGGTATTCATTATTTGTAGTGGTAGTTACGCCACATTAATTGTGGGAGTTTAATTTTCGACTATGTCAACCTTCATCTACCAAAAGGTACCTCATGATAGAATCGAGTTAACATGTCTTATATACTAGTGATTTGGTATTTAATATTGTAGTGGTAGTTAAGCCACATTATTCCCCTTCCAGAATTTTATCTGTGATGGAATTCGATGAGTAATGTGGCGTAACTACCACTACAAATAATTAATACCCAATCACTAGTATATAAGACATGTTAACTCGATTCTATCATGAGGTACCTTTTGATAGATGAATGTTGTCACAGTCGATAATTAATTCCCTACAAGTGCTTATAATAGCAAGTGTTGTTTAGTTTTAAAGTTAAATCCATAAAATTATTATCAACTAGTATAAAAGGGGGAAACTGCGTAGCAATAAATTCAATCTTCCTTCCTAATACATAACTTGACTTAAACCCAAACGCTTCTGAAAATATCCCTTTCCCATTTTGGGGAGAATGCCATACTCTGACCTTCTTTTCATGCCTCTTCGAACTCTCTTTGAAGGAAATATCCACCTTCGAAATGTTACATACATGGTTTTATATTGGATTCCATATAAATGTATAGTTGTTATACCCTAGGGTGAGAGGGTGTCATCCATCTATCAAGTATGATAAATTGACAGGTTGGTGAAATCCTACCCCTTTTAAATCTCCAATTCCTTCTTCGTATTCAATACTTTGATCGCTTAGATATTATTATTCTCTTCAATTTTGACTGATATAGTTCTTCATTCGCTTCGAAGTTTTTTGAAACTCCTTAACAAATTAAAGACTTAATCTTTAAACAAATAGACATATAATTCACAAGAGCTCCTTTTATTTATACGATTGTCATTAAACCATTAACTTTGTAGCATAATTCTATTTCATTCCGATATTTAAATCATATCAAAATTTGTGTAAGTTTTATATAGTTTTTATATGGTTGTCTTTGATGTTTTATATTAAAATACATATAATTGTAACTTTATTAATAGAATTTTTTTTTTACAAAATTTAATTAATCGCAAATATTATTTCTTTAGAAGTTATTGGTTCTAATCATTCGCTTTATAAACGGTGAGCATTTTTAGTAAATTTAGTGTAAATGTTAATATTAAGAAAAATGTTTACAGTTTCTTTGGATAGCAAACTCTGGTGCTGAATAAATTTAAGGGATTTTCAAGTTAAAAAGATTTTAAAGACTAAAATATATCTTGACTCGATCGTTTCGAGGGGAGAAAAGTAGGCGAAATATTAAATAAATAATCCCAAGAATCTGAAGCGGAAATGTATACTTGATTAAAAACTTCATTAACTTAAAAAAATAAGAAATAAGGAAAAAATTGGCTCCCATTCTAAGGACTTGCCAGACGTGAATGAGGAAGAAAAAAATGATTTGAAACATATACATAAAAAGAGATGTAGCCAAAGATAAAATGAAAAATTATGGTGAAAAATAAAACAAGAAAAACTGAAGTAGCCGAGAGTAAAACAGAAACCAACTACAGCTGTAGGAAAAAAAACTATAAAAACTGCTGTAAATAGGGCTGGCTACTAAATAATTGAAACTAACGACCCCTTAAAACTGACATAATTAATGACGAACACAAAATAAAAACATACACAAATACTAACACGACAAACACAATACCTATTTGTACGACATTTTAAAGCGAACTAAACTGCATGAAACATTTACTAATCACGTGACATTTTAAATTGAAATACAAATAGGTATTGTGTTTGTCGTGTTAGTATTTGTGTATGTTTTTATTTTGTGTTCGTCATTAATTATGTCAGTTTTAAGGGGTCGTTAGTTTCAATTATTTAGTAGCCATTTTTTGGTGTCAGAAGTGGGGTGTATTTTCTCTACTTTCTCTCATACTTTCAATTTGCTTGCAAGGGCAAATGCATAGAGAGAGGCAAATCAGGGCAAAATTCATCTCCACCTTCTATGGAAATGCGGTGAAGAGTTCATAATATATAACAATAGGTTTTGTTTTTCTCCTTTATTTTCCATTTTTCTTACGCTTTATGTTTCAAATCACTTTTGTTTTCCTCATTCGCGTCTGTCAAGTCTTGAGAGTGGGAGCCTATTTTAGAGCGCTTGAAATATGTCGACTTTTATTACCATCTTCATATATTTTTGAAGTCAATGGAGTTTTTTATCAGGCATCAAAATGTTATTGGTGAGCGTGATGCTAACTTAATTGTGATAATAGGTTCCTTATATACTAATTTAGGTACTGTGGTAATAGGTTTAATATATTAATAATGATCCAAATTCTTTTAATAGATTGATGTTGTCAGGAGCAATAATTCACAAGTTATTCGCACACTGTTAAATTTTTGAAGTAGTGATAAGAAGTTGCTTTGCTTCCTGAGCAAAACATAACTAACCATCTCCTGACCTTCCCCAACTACTGTCTTTCCAATTTCTCTATGTTTATTTGCTTATTCATTTATTTTTCAAAATCTTTGGTATCATTTCATTTGGTATTATTAATCGAATCATTTTTGAAACACCCATTGCGTTAGTTACGAGAAATCAATTCCGTTGAATAGAAAACATTCGGAAAACTTTAAAGTAAAAACTTATTTAAGAAGTATATATTTGAAAACTTCATTTTTAATTCCACCCAAAGAGAAGACACAAACATTTCACAGAAAAATAAATTTTCAAACAAAAAAAGAAAAAGAAATTTACGACGACTGTGAATTCTTCTTTTAAAACCTAATGAATGCATACCAAACATCATGCAGTTTTCAAACGACATCGCAATAATCTTCTTTAGGAATTATTTATTATATAATATATAAAGTAATACAAATTTTATTAACCTTCGGATCATACATAACTACCACTTACTCTTCCTTCATTCACTCAAAGTAAATTCATGATATTTCAAGTTTAGTGTCTAGTAACATCAATGGAATAGCAGTTTAAGTGATTTCTTGATACATTTTCTATCAAACACCTGAAGGTCAATGACAGCTTTTCGTTCCGAAACTCATAATTTCTTAATAACGCTTGTTTTTTTTAAATGATTTTATTTTAGGAAGCAAAAAAGAAGTGGAATTAAACTTTGTTCACTACATTGGAATTAACATTGAAACATTATAAGGAAAATTGGAACAGTTTAACAGAAAGTTCAAATGAGCGTTAAAAAAACGAAAATAGATTAAAACTTCAAGTTTTTATTAGTCACTCTGAACTTTATAGGTTATTATTTTGTAATGAGGATCCTTGAGTCGTGGTGGATCAGTGATAGAACCCTCGCTTTCCAGTGAGAGGACCCAGGTTCGAATCCTAGCGATGTCTTACCTATACGAATTCTGCACCCGGCTCGCACCGCTCACAGTGCAGACGTAAAATATCCTCAATGGTAAATGGGTTTGAGTTCCATTAACACCAGGCTAAGCTTGGGAGGTTTTACGAGGCTTTCCTCCCCAAGTATCGCAAATACGAGTTGGTTCCATCAAAAAGTCCTTAACGAAGACAAATTTCTCCCAATACTTGATCTAGGAGTATCCTCGTCTTCTGGATCGGGTTCAAACTTACAAGGATACGGAGCTGAAGACTGGAAGTCATTAACACAACTGTTCAAAGACGTTTTTAAAATAAAATAAAATGAGCATCCTTTCGAAGAGCGTAGGTTTACTTATACACTTCTAAAGTGTTGTTCACTGCTCATGTTCTTTTGGTTTTTTCATTTTTGGTTCTTAACAAAAACCTAGTTCAGTTAAAAGTTTCCACGAAGAAAGAAAGTTTTAATGAAACTAGGCAAAACAGATAATAGTAAAAATATATCTATTTTACGCATCAGTAATAAAAAAAATTTATTAATATAAAATCTTGTACTGTAAGCATTAAAAATAGCGAACTCAATTCTTCTTTTTTATTCTTAGTTAGATCCTTAGGCATTGAATAAATCTCGACAAAGGAGTCGTTTAGTAAAGAAATTTCGACAGTTTCTACAAAATATTTCTTTTTTGTTATCCTCCTTAGCTGAAATACGAAACTCCCTTTACACTCGTTCGCTCCTCTGTACTCTTTTTCAAAAAAAAAAAAAAAAAAAAAAACTTATTTAAATCCAACTCATCACATTTACACTGATTTCAAATTTTGAGATTTGGAATCTCCACTTGCCTGGTTTTAATGTTTCATATTCTCGAACTAAGATCTACATTAGAAAAAAAATCTAAGTCTAGACTTAGTTTTTAAAAGATAAAAATAAGGACAAATATTTTTTTCCAAGAAGATTTTATATCTGTTACAAATAAGACTTTTATATCATCTATAAGATTTAGATGTGAATTGTTTTAAAAAATATCCATGTTAGAGGAATTTTTATCTCATGAATACTTGAAACAAAAAAAAAATTACTTTGTAATCTCACCAAAAAATTTTTATGTGATAACAATTTATGTAGATTAATAAATTTAGTTCGTTTAACGAAAAAGAAAGATTTAAAAAAAAAAACAGTTTTGGATGCAGCTATGAATGCTCATTTATTTGGAGGAAAAAAAGTGCATCAAATATAATATTTGACTGAAATTAATTTAAAAACATATTGATGAAAAAGGAAAAACATTTCAATTCCTTTTGAAACACTAGACATTAACTGAAACATTTTTGAAGTAAAATATATTTATTTTAAATAACATTTTACTTTTAAATTATTTATTTCATAAAGATGAATTAAATTTTTAAAGAAAGCAATATTTAAAAATAGTTACATCCTTTATATTTTATGTAATAACAATTTATGTAGATTAATAAATTTAGTTCGTTTAACAAAAAAGAAAGGTTTTAAAAAAAGCATTTTTGGATGCAGCATTGAATGCTCATTTATTTGGGAGATAAAAGTGCATCAAATATAATATTTGACTGAATTTAATTAAAAAACATATTGATAAAAAAGGAAAAATATTTTAATTCCTTTTGAAACACTAGACTTTAACTGAAACATTTTTAAAGTAAAATATATTTATTTTAAATAACATTTTACTTTTAAATTACTTATTTCATAATATTCAATTAAATTTTTAAAAAACAATATTTGAAAATAGTTACATCCTTTATATTTGAACAATCCGAAACAATTATCGTAAAACTGCTAAAAACACTAAGTTCTTATTTTATTTTTGAATAAATGTAATTTTCAGTTTTAAATTCTAATTTTATTGTTTTAATTATATTTTTATTTTTCACATTTAGCGTTCATTTTAGAAAATAAAAATATCTGTAATTCAACAATTAAAACATATTATAAATTTCCTTGTCAGTTTTTATATTATGACTCAGTCATAATATAAATCAGTTATATCAGTCAGTTATATCAGTTTTTATATTATGAGTTTTTATAAGGGTATCTAAATATCTATTTCTTATTTTATCAAAAAATTAAACTTTCCACTATTTTTTTCCGCTATATGCCAAACTTAACTTTTATTAAGACACGAATAAATTTTGAAATAATGATAAAGATATTGCATGTTAAGTTGTAAAACATCATTTCCAAAGTTTCATTTTTTTCTTAAAATTACTTTGATTTTTTTTAACTAAGAAACTAATGTAAAAAAATATGAACTCATCAAAAATATTCTCCGTTATCTCTTCGATTATCCTGACAAAGGAAGCTCTAAAGCTTTTCGCAAATAAACTCGCTTATTCAGACAAAATCCCTTTATTTTTAAAAATAATCAGAGAGATTATTATTATAAAGCTTAGAGACTCAAATTTAAATGTAAAAATAACAATACTCTCAAACATAAATGTTCACCATTTTTTAAAAAAAAAATACAGAAAAACAATACCAAAAAATAAAAGCACCCAAAAAAAATTGTCTGTTCTTCTCTTCAATGATTCTGGCCAAAGGAGCATAAAAACTTTTCGCAAATCTAAATTGGTACTTTCAAACAAAATCCTTTTATTTTTAAAGATAATTTTGAAGTTATTATTTATTAAACTTATAAACTCAAACTTAAGCGTAAAAAAATCAGAATAAAAAAAATTGTATTTTTAAAAACCACGTTTTAATAGTGAAGAAGAATAACTAAAAAATAAAAATTTTAAAAACGAAAAATGTGGGACGCTTGAAATACATAACAGTAATGTTATATTAGTGTGTGTATGTGTGCTCATGAGAATATGTGTATGTATATCTGTAATTGTAACTGAATGTGGATGTGTATGTGGAATCTGTTTCTGAATGTGTATGTGGATGTGCATGTGTATGAGAAAGAAAATGTGTATATGTACTGTTATGTATTTCGTGCGCCCCACGTTTTTCGTTTTTCAAATTTTTATTTATTAATTATTATTCTCCACTATAAAACGTGGTTTTTAAATTTTTTTTTTCTTTATACTAATTTCTAAAATCTCAATTTTTTCACTCACTGCACACAAAACTTTTCAACTGACGTGTGACACTAATTTGAAATAATCGAATCGACAACAAAAGACAATCGCGAAAACACTAATTTTTCTTTTCTTTTAATTTTATTTTACTTTGTATGTCTTCTTTCTCTACGTTTTCATGCATTGTCACCCAATTCTGAACTATGTGCCAAGCAAGCTAGTCTGGAAGTTAGTTTAAAATCGATTACAAAATTCCACCCGAACAGACATGCATGAAGGCAAGTTAATATAAACGTGGCAAATTAAGAACATCCGCCTAAATAAGAAACGATAATAGTTGTTTTATTATTATTATACAGGAAAGCAATTTATGACAAAAACTAGGCGCATTTGGATAAATAATAAAAATAAAATAAATTTTGGCCGCAAAATTAGCTATAAGAACTTAAAAAGATAAAAGACTTTTCCTCCCAAATATGATCTGTTCGGAAAAATATTTCAACTCCATAAAAGGGCATCAATATGAGGATCTCCTAGTTCATATTCATTAAAGCGATTCCTAAATCCGGGTTAATGAGCGCCACACCCAACTGCTTCTCAAAAGAGCGTAAATCCGGAATAATAATCTCATAACTCCATGTTTAATAAAATAAAATCTCTTTCGCTCGAAAAACAAAAAAATAAGGCTTTCTCTTCCACCAAAATGCCAACTCCTTCATAATATCAGTTTTATTTATGTAAGACGAGAGAGGCTTTGGCGAAAAATGCTCAGCGTCAAAAATGGAGCAATAAGCATAAAGTATTTTGCAGCGGAAAACGCGCCGCAGCTTCTACAATTTACATAAATGATAGAGTCAGTTTTCTCCCCCAGTCTTGCAAAATCCGGAATATCAATCACCATTAACTCCAATGACTTGTAAAGTCCTAAGTATTCCCTTTTCGAGGCCTGAGAATGCTCAAACAGCATCCACGAGTTTGGCGAGAACGTACTGTTTTTTGGCGATGAGGAATTTCTGTAAAGTTAAAGTCAAGATTTTAAATATTCTTTAAAAAAAACTTACATAAGAAAGGTTGTTTGAACTTGAATGGGATTTTTCGTAAGCCTGAAATAAGAGGTTTTCCTGTACAATAAGTTTTTAAAAAAAGAAGCTAAAAAAATAGATTTCTTCGATGCGTATTTGCCAATACGGTACGATTCCGTTTACGGAGTTCCTAAAATACCTATTACCATAGTATTTATAACAGTATGTACGGTACTGATTACCACGGTCAATTAGGCATCATTGGCATCAATAATATTTAAATTATTTCAACGACCCTCGTTAATGGAATACTACCGCAAGTACTTAAGATAATAGAATACCATGCTTTATGAAAAAATAGTTATAGTTTTGAGGAAACAAATAAGTGCGTCATTTATTACAGTGCCTGCTTTGACTATTAAAATGAATAAAAATATTGAATTTTCTGCAATTTATGCCATCAATAGCTGTGCTAAATTTTTTTTAATTAAAAATATCTGCCCATTATAGCACTATGCCCATTTATTATGCCCCAATTCAGTGATCATCTGATTAACTTTCATTAATTCACCATCGATTTATTACTATTGACTTGAACCTTTATTTATTAGCTATATTTAATGCATCGTTTAAACTACAACGTAAATCAACAATAATATACTTTTGAATTTAAAAGTAAACCAACTGACTTACACGCATGATGTGCAATGAAACTAAGAACCAATTTATGTTACAATCCATCACTTATTCTCGTCTGAAGCAAGCTGAAGTGGATAGTTTTACTTTTTTCTAAAAAAGAAATCTCTTTATTCCAGAGAAGAAGAAAAATCAGCACGTGGTCAAAGAAAATTACCTTTAACTGAATTATGTGGGGGGAAAAAATTTTAATTTCAACAGTTGGTTTAATTAGTTGCACACAGTATCTTTTCAGTACAATTTTTAATGACATTCAACTGCAATCTCACTGAACACGTAACATTTTTCGATTACAAATCGAACACAAACTTTGTAATCATTTTGTATTCTATCCTACCAAGTCTTTTAAAAAGTACTTTTTTTTAATGTTTAACTATGTTATACATTTAACATTTTGAGGCTTAGTTACATTCTATTTTTAATTTCAGAAACTCTTCTTAACATGTTTTTTTACACTAATCTCTCCAATTAGAATATCATACAGTTTTTAAGTAATTTTGGGTCATCGATATTACCGTACAACTCACTACTAACGACTTCTCTTCCACGACTTTTTACCGATTATGTGTTTCAAGAAGCATCGACAACAAAACGAGATAAATTTTTATATGTTTATCTACTATCATTTATTCTTTTTTTACGATTATTATGATTTGTAAATAATGTTTTAATTAGCAATTAGAAAATAAATGTTTAATTTTCCATTTTTCTATTTGTTTCATTAGTTATTTTATTCCAAATTAATTTATATCAAATATACGTTCCATAAGGTGATAAGATGTAATTTGGTGATAAGTTTAAAATCATACATTTTTATCGTATCATCATTTTAGACGTTTTAATATGCTACCTCAATCGCAAAAGGTCGAAACTAGAAAATAATCTTCCAGAGTGATTCTGCTCCAAACGATAAAGCTGCAGTTGCTCTATAATTGTGTAATGCATATTTTTCTGAATTTATTATTTCTCAAGAATGGCTTTTTTTTTCATCAGACTTAAATCTAATGTATTTTCTTCTGTAGTTCACCTCCGAGATAAAGGCTTGTACTAACCACCTCATAAAACATTGTGTCACGAAGTCAATGATGGAATATATATATATATATATATATATATATATATATATATATATATATATATATATATATATATATATATATATATATATATATATATATATATATATATATATATATATATATATATATATATATAAACAAAACAGTCAGATAACCATAAATAAGGTGGCATTCAAGCTGTTAAATGTGAGAAAAACTGCTTATTAATTGCTTTCACCTAATTCAGATAAACAATCAGGATTTCAACTCACCAACAAGGCCCACCTAAGAAAGCCACTTAGTTCCTTTTTAGTTGGATTCGTATTATAGCTGAGAGGGCTGATTTTTCGATCTGACCGACAGAACAGGGTTCGAGTTCACACCACAATATTTCTTCCCTTCTATTCAACACGTGAAGAGTTTCCAATGTCCTGAACCTGAACTCCCCAATTTACAACCCTTATACTATACCCTAAGACCCTTGACAACCCTAGAGACTAAAAGTACCACTCTCATTCACGTATAGATGGCAGCACCACAAAGCTACTTAACGCAATTTCTTTCTCGCAGCTTTTGAAGCTATGCTAGTTGTAAATGGTTAAGAAAAACTGTATAGTTTTGTATTTATGCTGTGTTTCCTGTATATTATTTTATCTTATTAATTAATTGATACTAAGATGGAAAACACAATTTGTAGTTTTCGTTTTATAAAAAGACATTGATTGTATTTATCAACGTATGCGCAAACTTATTATTCAAATCTTGCAAAAGCAGATGAGATTATACTGTAATGAGCACTGATACTGTAGAATTTATTTTAACACGAGCACTAAACCCCATTAGATTTTAGTCGAGAGCAATTCCTTTTCTAATCGTGAAATTAACTCCAGGCTGTTTTCCTCAGATTTGTAGGTCGACGTTATTATATTTTAAAATGAGCTTAAAAGCTTTCTGATAATTTAAATGACTTCTGACGCAAATGAGATGCATTTTAAGCTATCCTAAAAGTCAAGATGTCATCAATTTTCGCCGTCAGTAAAATTACTTTCTTTTTCTCTTACCGTTATAAATACCATTAAAGTGATGATAGAATAAAAAAATCTAAATCGTTTATGAATTACAAGGTAACAAATACAACTTTTTTTCATGTTTTTCATAGATTTTAATCATTTTTATTCATAATCGGGAGATTTATGAAAAAATTAGAATATATAATAAACAGTTGTTTATGAACTATAGAAATTTGTATTCAAAAATATACTTTTCTCACAAAAGCTTTTAACACGCAGTATCAGACAAAGCATGCGATACCATATTTTTCATGTAGAATTATAATTAAATTGATAAAATTAAATTTACTTACATTAATTTAAAGCATTTTTGAAGTTCCTTTATTAATTTATAAAAAGGAATTATTTTTAAATATTTCGCATATTTCATCTAAAAAAAAAAACGCGAAATTAAACTAATAAAATTAATATTTCCTTATATTTAAGCACATTTCATGCTTTAAAAATAAACTGAACCAGATTGTTTCTTGCTTCTTGAGAGATTCTTTAAAAGAATTGAATAAATTTCCATTGATATATTTTCATTTTTTGCTTCCCTGTCGTCTTCCCTATTCAATGAAATCCCCCAAACAAATAAATTACTTATTTTGTACTTTAATAATTTGCAATTTTAAAGTAAAATGCCATTTCTGATCGAAAAATATGATTTTTCTTAGCTCTTATGATTTTATATTTTTTTAAAATTTGCGGCTCATAAACTATCCTACAAGAGAATTTATTATTAAATTTTTTAATCCTTAGGGCGCTTTTATTTTCCTTACTTTTCCGTATTTTTTTTACCTTTTGATTAGTTATCACTATTTTTTTTGTTGCAAGATGTTAGATAAGAAATTAAGACATCTAAAAAAAAATTTTCAATGAAAGGGAATATGAAACCATTAATACCAGTGTTTCTATAATCAAAAAATAAAGCATATTATTGATTAAATATTATAAATAAAATTCATTCGGGTGTCAAAAAGTACAATAATGACATATGCTACGGGAATGTAAAAAACATACTGCAATAATACTTTTATTTCCATAGAATCCATTTCCAAGGAACCTACACAAAACATTTAATCTACTTTAAAGTGTACTATTATAGTATGATTTTTATATCAATTAAACATTTTTATTTCCATGGAATCTAAACTCAAACCTTGAAACTAAAGTAAACTAAGATCTTTTAAGAGCTGTAAAATATTTTTTCATAAAAAAATAAGTACTTAGTTTAGAATTTAATTTATACAACGAAACATTAACAAACCTCTTTATATTACAAATCACCTTCATATTGACCTTTTAAAAAGTACTAAAAAAGTTATTAATTTAATTTGTTCAAAATAAAAAATAATAATATTTTTCTCTCGACATCATTTTTAAAGCTAGACCATAAGTTTCGTAATCATTTCTCAAAGCATAATTGCCTTTTTTTCCAGTTATAAAAAGACAAGTTTGGCAGGTATTTCTCATCGCCAAACGCCTCTACCTCTTTTCTAGCAACCTATTTCTCTTGAGCTAGACCAGTAATAACACTAAACCGCAACAGACATCTGTGAAGGAGCCGAATGCGTGTAATTCTCGAAGACATCCCATGTATATGATGGTGTAGTGCCATGAATCCCATCTCTCTCTCATGAGAGGGAAGCGCAAGAAAAGGATGTTTTAGATCACATCCTCTTTGAATGGGTATCATCCGACCTCCTATTTACGACACTACTTGATACAGAATGTGAAGAGAAACATCCCAGAAATGTAAAGTTTACCTAGACATGAAAAGTGGCAGTAATGGGTTTTGTGATGGCATTAACCATACTTTCAATACGAGATTATGTCATCTTTTTTTTTTTTTCGTTCGCGTAAAAGAAATTTGAGAAGAACATGCTGTGGGAGTTTTGTAAAAAAGTGCTAGGGTTTTGCTCATAAAAGATATTTCATATGCTGCCATGAATTCTTTCATGTATTCGTATTTTTATTTTATAATCGAAGAACTCTGCAGTAACTCAGTGAAGTCATGTGTGTAAAAAGTAAATAGCCTTTCCCTAAATAAAAAGTATAAGTTTTCATGTTGTTGTTTTTTTAAATTTTATTTAATTTTATTACCATGGTTGAACAGCCAACCCAATTTTGGGTTTACGAGTACTAATGCTCAACTCCGTTGAGTTGTAATTTTAAACCCAATCCAGAAGACAAGGAACTCCTGGATCAAGCATGGAGAGAAATTTGCCTTCATGGAGGACTTTTTTTGGAACTAACCCGCATTTGCATTACATGGAGAGTAAAATTACGGAAACCTCTCCATGGTTAACCCAATGGCCAGGGGATTCTTACCCATGATCCGTCTACCACTGAGAATATTTTATGTCAGCACTTCGGTCGGTGCGAACCGGGTGCGGAGTCTGTTTCGACCAGCCGTCACTGGGATTCATCTCATTGGACGACAAGTGCTCTATCCCCTGAGCCACCACGGCTTTTTCACGTTGTTTGATACGTTATACGTAATTTAGTAACGTAATTTATACGTAATTTAGTAACTCAAATTTGATTTGAATTCTCCACCGAAGTATGAGATTTGTACTCTGATTTGTCAGATTTCGATAGCTGTTTCGTTCTTTTTTTCTTTTTGTTTCTTCACTTACATATTTATTATTATTAAATATTTATTATTAAACCTCAACCTCAAATTTATTTTAAGCACATTTTCAACTATTTTTTTCATTAAAAAATTCTTACTCGTTTTGTTTTTCATATTCTTTTGTATTGTTCTAGAGCAGTGATTCTCAACCACTGTGCCGCGGCACTTTTGTGTGCCGCCAAATTCTTAAAATGTGCCGCCAAATATTAGAAATGATGCAATAAAAATTATAATGCTTTTTTTTATTATGAGTAAAGTTTAAAATAAAGAAAAGTGTATATATATATATACTTTTCATAATTTTCCCACGCTTTAACAGCGTGATAGCATCTTCGTCGGCGATTTTATTGTCTCTGACAATCTTAAAATAAGATGAAAGTGTTTAACACACAATTTTAAAAAATGTTGTAAGAGCTGATCATTAAAGTAAGCTATGCAATTAGTAAGCAAACTAACAAAGAATAACTAAAAAAACAAATATATAAAAAACAAATTAACAAAGGATAATTAACAAAAATTAAGCTAACAATTAATAATTAGCAAAAAAACTGGTCAACAAGAAATAAAAAAACAGTTAATAATTATAGAAGACAAGCTAACAATTTATAACTAGCAAAAAAAATAAATAACTGTTACTAACTAATAAAAAATTGGTCGAAAGAAATAATTAATCCCTTAATAAATGTGATTTTGTAGTGCATATTATTTTATTCCACATTCAAAATTATTATCACCAACTATTTAACACTGTGTAAAATAGGTAATTAAACAACTTTTAATCTAATTTTTTCATTGTGTGCCGTCAAATTTCGAAATCGTTAAAAGTGTGCCGCAACGAAAAAAGGTTGAGAATCACTGTTCTAGAGGGTATATGAGCAATTCTACAAATAAACGCCAGTTAGGCGGCCAAAAAAAAAAAAAAAAAATTTAGGAGGCACACTATTACTACATGAATTTTCTTCTTCTTTACACCCTAAAAAGGCGAGAAAAAATCGTGAACATGAAATCTTTTCTTTGTGACATACTTTAAATGCGACATACTCTTTCTGACATACTCAGATAAATCTGAGCCGTTTATTCAGATAAAACGATTTTTACATAAATATAATATTATTATAATGTCTCTCTAATATGTATTTATAGAGATTTCATACTATAAGATTATATTTTAGTATAAAAAACAAAAATAAAAAAATTTAATCGAAGTTCGTAAATTGAAAAAATCGGGAAAAATTCAAAATTGGTATTTTGTCATTTAAAGTTTGTCACAAAGAAAAAATTTCATGTTTAATATTTTTTCTTGCTTTTTTAGGGTATAAAAAAGAAGAAAATTCATGTAGAAATAGCGTGCCCCCCCCAAAAAAAAAATTTATTTTTGTCTGGCCGCCTAATTCGCGTTGATTTGTAGAATTGCTCATATCGTCGCTTTGAAACAAAACCGTAAAACTCAAAAAAATCGAAAAATGAGATATTTGGGTCACTTAGTGTAAAAAAAAAAATCACCCTTTTAGAGAAACAAAGTATTATCTTCATAGTTCAATAAAATTAATTTAGAGAGCAGATAAATCGTTATCGCATTGGCGCGATCAGCATTAACGCAGAAAGTTAGAAATTGCTCTCCTGAAAAATTTGCTTTTTTGAGTTACCACGGTTTAGTTTCAAGGCGACGACATGAGCAATTCTACAAATAAACGCCAATTTTTATACTAAAATATAATCTTATAGTGTGAAATCTCTATAAATACATTTTAGAAAAACATTATAATAATATTATATTTATGTAAAAATCGTTTTATCTGAATAAATGGCTCAGATTTATCTGAGTATGTCAGATAGAGTATGTCGCATTTAAAGTATGTCACAAAGAAAAAATTTCATGTTCACGATTTTTTCTTGCCTTTCTAGGGTGTAAAGAAGAAGAAAATTCATGTAGAAATAGTGTGGCCCCCCAATTTTTTTTTTTTTTTTTTTGGCCGCCTAAGTGGCGTTTATTTGTAGAATTGCTCATATGTCTTCAATATGTTACAATAATGAAACAATAGAATTTTGTCGAATCAAACAAAAGTCAGCATGCTCTTTCTTGTAGTCACCAAATCATTGCTGTTACAAAAAACAAAATTACCGTATTGTTTGGCTTCAGCGTGTCCTCTTTTGGACTTTGTGCCACTAAACCATACATTCAATTCAATTCAATTCTTACAAAAAAAATTATTTGCCCGTATTTCGACCAGTAATTTGTTTTAACAGTTCTCTTTTGTACTTTTATCTCATTTTTATTATTTTTAGTTTATCTTTTGATATATATAATATCGATCTTCCAGGAAAGTTTTTTTTTTTAAATACACTTTTGAGAGACATGAATAATAAATGTAGAATATTTAAGTATAATGTTTTGAAAGTTTGATCTCTAGTGATTTTGTAATCATAAACATTTTATTTCAAAAACAATTTTTTTTTGGTAAGGAAGTATAGTTAAAACGATGGTAAAACAGAATTCTGTTATCAAATTATTTTATTAAAAATAGTAAAAAATCATTTATTTTGTAAGAAACCTACATAAACAGTCTTAAATCTATAAAAAAGCCAGAAATAAATTTTAATTTATAATAAAAGTTGTAGATATGATAGTTTCACTTTTCAACAAGTTGTATTTGTTTCTGTTTGTTTTCTTTTCTTCATTTTTCCTACTAATAACATTTATATATTGGCTTCTCCTGAAAGAAAAAACAAAGTTTAATAACCTTTTAAATTCGTATAAAAAAGCTATCTTTGTAAGCTAGAAATAAATCACTTCAGATAATTTAAACATATCAAACATAAATCAAAATTAAAAATAAATTATTGGCTAAATATGAAACATTACTCCACAAACAAGTGTTTGATATAACAGTGTATTGTAACAGCAATAATAAGATGACCTCCTTCTTAATCACTGGGGTACAGTTACTGTAATTTAATAAAAAAAATTCAGATTAGATATAACGTTTCAACATCCAAAACTTTATTTATAGATTTCAATAACGCCGAAAATACACTGAAACATCGAAAACTGTTTGAAGGATTAATTGATATTTAAATTTCAAATTAAGTTTGAAAAATAAGTAAAATCAGCTAAAATATAATTAGCTAATTATAATTTTGCTTTTACATCTCTCATTTACGAAGTTGAAACATTTTAGAATAATTAGAAAGAACAGTTGTTTGAAACAATAGGTAATTTTTTTTCTATTTATAATCTATTTTTCTTTTAGAAAATTCTATTTTTCACTTTCTTCACTATTTTTACCTTGGATATTATCACACTATTAGCACTCATAAAAGTTGTTATTAAAAATAATAATAGCAATATATATTTTTTTTTCCTTACTAGAACAAACAATAGTGGAAACATTCGACCTCAACCTTCGCGAGTATGTTAAGGTATTATCTATTTCTCAGTAAAGATCATAATAGTTATGCAAATATCGGAGTTATAAATTAACCCGAATAGATTCTGCATTATAAGAAACAAAAAGTTCACGGGATTATTGATACAAGTTACTTGATACAGGAGGTTATTTGATACTATTGATTTGAGGTTATTTGATACAGGAGTTTCAAATAATGAAAAGAGCCTGTAGAAATATATTATTATATTTCTACAGGAACTATTCTAATTCAGACTTCTAAATTTACAAAATAGTCCTCTAAGTACTTCTTGAGAAATTCAAAAAATTTTTTTATCAGAAACTAAAAGTGCCTCTTCTATTATTGTAGGATAGTGTATATATACACTACCCTACAATAATGGAATCTCCTCCATTTTGCATGAGGAGCTTATAGCTGCATCTCTTACTGTATATGACTTTTTGAGAATTCGCGACCTCCTGGACATAGTCTAGTCTGCAGCTAGACCTAGACCTTGAGGAATAAGCCACATTAATACAATAATGGAAAAGACACTTTTAGTTGTTAACATTTTTTTAAAATTTGTTTTATATTTTATAATGACTTCGATATTATTTCAAATCTCTTTATGAGGAAAATTATGTACTTATTATTCATGTACTTACTGATGAATCAACTTATGTACTTACATCTAATGAACTAATTGTTTTACAATTCAGACCCTCTTCACAGGGACATGATTTTTTATATCGACCATCAGGAGTTTTGCCATTCTCTGGATCACAAGAGCCACCTGATTAAAAAAAATAGATAGAAGTTATAACACAAAAGGATTTACTCCATATCAACAATGCACTCTTTCAATTATTTCTCAGAAAGGGAGCCATTTCTTTTCTGTTGCATGAGATTTTGAACAGATCTTATATACTTTTGTATTGCTGATTTCAAATCTGCAATTGGTTTCTCCTTCTCCAAGCAAGGTTTTTTTTAAATGACATTTTAAGTCGAAATGTTCAAGTTTGGGAAACGTTTTGCACAACAGGAGTTCACATACATATCGTCAGCAATTTAATTATTTCTATTGGAAGTTGACATGGAAAAACTGGCAAAAAATGAAAAATTCCATTTTTCAAGCTCTTCTTGAACGATGTTTCAGAACGGGGGCTAAATTTGACCTTACACCCACTGTCCAAAGTTCAGAACGTTTAAGTAACGGATCTAGAGTAAAAAAAAAAGGGGTTCACATACACAAACTCTTTATTTAATTACAGATCTTTGCTTTTACGTATAAGGAAGCTTCTTAGTACATGGCACATTTCGATTTATTTTCCTTTTGTTTATGGCATATCTCCCAAAATCAAATACAATCATTTAAAAAAATTTCTTTTTCGTAAAATTTCAACAAAACTAGAGAATTTAAATCATACTAAGACACATGAACAATAGTTTATCTTTCTTAGAAGTAGAATAGGGGATCAGGAAATGCAAAACATTGCCTGTGAGCAATCAATTAAATGAAAATAAATTAATGTAACCTGCAAAAACTAGTAATAAAAATTCGGTGAGTTGGCTGTTAATTTATATATCCAGCTTCCTTCTTAGGAAAAACGACCAGCACCTGTAATTATAACGAGCATTAGCAAAATTAGTACGGTTGACTAGTTATACATCCAGCTCTCTTCTTTGACCAAAAGAAAACTAGTTCTTGAAAGTGTAAAAAGATTCAACAAAATTAGTCGAGTTGGCCGTTAATTTATACATCCAGCTCCCTTCTTTGACAAAAAACAACAACAACAAAAAACTAGCATTTGTGATTATGACAAGATTTAACAAACGTAATTGAGTTGATCGTTGTTTTATGACTGTCATTTAAATAAAGCTTCCCTACTAAAATCGGGGTGTTAACGCCGTTTTTTATGATAGTTACAGTATCTGTGCATAAAAGTCCCGTTTCAAACTCTCTAGATTGATAATTACGGACAGCGAACACTCAACTCACCACTCTTCACTCCACTATTTCGCCACTTTCCATCATTTCTCTTGATTCGGTGAAATTTTTTAAAGTACAACAATAAAATAGTAGTAGTACTTTATTTACGCAGTACTAAAGCTTCACAATAGGCCTTCGGTGCCCGTCTGGAAAACATAGCTGAGAAAACACGCCATCAAATATTTAATTCTCTACAGTGGAAATGGCTTCCCTACACCAGTGGCCTACGCTACAAGTCGAGCCCTTAACGGTAGAATAGTATAACGAGGACCAGATACCGCGCATCATCGGTACCTTTGTGGGAGAAAAAAAGCGAAAAAACTATTAAATAAAGAATAGAAGAAAAGTTACAATTAACGAAAGTAATATTACTGATTCTTCTATTAAAAAGGCGATAATGATGTAATTAGGCCTAATAGCTTTTGTAATAACAAGCAATGAGTTACAATGACATGTTATATTAACCTCATCTGATTGTTGAGACCTAAGTAAATCTTGACAACCAAGTACCTAACTAGCAAAAGCAATTAAATTTCCTCTTATTAACACTTGTCTAAGAGTACCATTAGGCTGTTATTACACCGGGTTTCGTTCTTTTTCGTTTTCTTGTCCCTCCACAGTTGCAAAATAATGAACTTATTCACAAATTAGCTTACACTAATTTTCGTTGAGAAAGATAAACTAGCATAATTATCTGAATTCTTATTGTTATTATTCGATTGTATAATATTAGCAGTATACAATTTGAAATTTTAAAGAAATTGCTGGTGCCCTTTCTTCTCTTTACATTCAAAACTCAAATGTAATTCACTCATTTTTTTTACCTTTAGTAGAAGGATTTTTGCATATTCCATCAAAACCTGGCAGCCTGGTTTGAGCCTCAATGCAGCATTGGTCCCAATCACAATCCTCCGTTGATCGGCAAAGCTTTTGCGCAAACTGTGTGGAACAAACCTTAGAAAAGAAATGGCACATTTAACATTTCCATTCTATATTATGGGCTAATCCCTTTGTTCGCTGCCCCGATGATTAATCTTTTTGATTGATAATTTTGATTAATCTTTTTTTTGAACATTTACAATTAAAGGTATATTGTTTAACAAATTTGGTGAGTTCACACCTAATTTAATATTTTCGCTTACCCAACAAGCTGTTATATTAAATGCAATTTAAGCATGCATCACATTGTGCATTAAGCTGATCGTTAAGTTCTAAATCATTTAACGAATATATTAATAAAATGTACTCCAATTTATATTAATTGTTAAAGGATTAATAAGTTTAGATACCTATTCAAATACGTTTATCTTAAAATGCAGCCTAATAAGGTAATATCCTAAAATTACATTATAATAAAGAAACGACTCTTTTGGTTTTTAAACTCTTAATTTAGGAAACAATCACAATCGAAAACGAAGTAATGCCACTAAGTGGTAGAATTTCCAATATTTTTTCAACTGAATCAAAATTTTTGTTTCCTTTTAGCAAGTGAATTTGAGGGCTTTCTTTTTTCGATTGTTATTATTTTATTTTATTGCAATGGAGCTACACTGTTGAGCTATTAGCAACAATCTGATATTCTTCTTTTAGTCATGTACCAAAAATGGTATCGGCGCTTTCACGCACTACATTATCACAATTTATACCGCAGCTCATTCTCTGCACCACACTTCCCAATAGTGCATGAAAATTTTCTGCCAATAAACCGCCGTACATAATGAGCAAAACTTTTATCTTATTTAGGTTTAAAAGTCGTAGGGTTCACTTGAAATTGATTACGTATCGAAGAATGAGTGTCGTAATTTTCCAAGAACGCTCATATATGTTCAGATATTTATGTATTTAAGGAAATTAATTTTGGCCAAAAACCAAAAAATCGAAAGCATAGACGTCTCAGCTATATATAAATTTAATTTTATTTTGATATTTAGTGTGAATGAATAAATTATGAAGAATGTGTAATAGGGGGTGTGGCGCATACTGTAGTAACACCGTTTTGATCAGAAAAGCAGATAGTTAATGCAATCATTCGGTCTACGCACCACGCTCTTCAACTGTTCCACCTCGCCCTGACATATAGTGGCTCCACATTCAGCAAAATTGTCAAAATAGGAATAGAGCATTAAAATATATAAAGAGTCACCTTCCAATGAGGTGATCCAGCGGTTGCTGATCGATACGAATCTTAGCGATCGATCAATCTTAGCGATTGCTGATCGATACAAATTCTGCTCCCGACTAGCACCAACCAGAGTGCTGGTGCAAGAAATTGCCAGTGGTAAACGGATCATGGGCTAGAATCTCCTTACTGTCGAGCCAATTTTGAGTGGTTTCCGTAGTTTTCTTCTCTGTGTAATGTAAATGCGAGTGTGTTCCGGCAAAAAGTCCTCCAAGTCTGTCCCAGATAATTGATACACGAGTTCTCTTATCTTATGGTTTGGGATCAAAATTACAAGGCTGCGGAGTTAAGCAATGGTAAGCGTCAATCCAAAAATGGTTCCGTTATTCTAAGCCAGTTATAAAGTGATAAAATAAAAATAAAACTGCCTGTTAAAAAATTTCAAAATATAAAATGCAGAAGTTTGAGTTAATGACTCAATCATTTTACCTGTTCTAGATATTACTTATACAAGCATTAGCAATCGAATTTTCTACAGTGCACTGTGGACCAGAAACTATGATCTTTGGCCAAAAGTCAGAATTAAATTTTCAACTAAAATATGTGTAGGCAGTTTTAATATCGCCCAAATTAAGTATTCATAATCATTCCAAACATTACAATTTACTTTTTGGACCGACGAGAGTACAATGTAGTGGAAAATATGTTTAAAAATTATTTTAAATGTAACCTTTACATTTATATTTCAGAAATATCTATAGGAGTTTCACCTTTCTGTTACATTTTTATCAGAGTAATTAGTCTGAAATTATAGTACCATTTTTCAATTTGTTGGATTAGTTAATACTCTTGACAAACTTATAGTTTATATCTTATCATTTGACATTTTACAATGTTTGAATCACTTTCGAAACTTATCTCCGAAAAGTTAGTTCCACGAGGTAATTAGCTAAACTTTTTTTTGTTGTCTTCGTTGATGTTTCTTCTTTCGAAAAAACCTGCCCCATTTTGCCCATATTGCAAAGGTGAACTAAATATACAGAAAAACAAAAATTATGTTTTTTTTTCATGTTTTCGCGTTATTTTGTAATTAATTCGCATTATTCTGTAATAATACTTCGGAAATATAATTTGATTTTCATTTTTAATAAAAAATTGCGAAAATTATTATATTTTCATTGCTATATTTAATTATTTAAACGTACTATATATATATTTGTTTTTTTGTTTTGTTTTTTTTTTGCTCGCCATATTTCAACCGTCATTTTGTTTGTTTATTTCCTTGGTGTTTTTAGTGTATTTCAAAATTTTAACTATGAATTCAATTTACCTGCACATAAAAAACCCTAAATGAAAACCCCCAAATTTTGAAACAAATTTTATCGAAATACTAATTTTGGCCACGAAACCTTGGATGCTGGCCCACTGTGCAGTGGTTTGAAAGATACCTAGCATACCCACCATACTTTTCAGAATCTGCATAAACGTCAATATAATTTTGTTACTTCTATTCCAGTTATGTAGAAAATTCAAGAATTTTTCTTAAAATTTGAATATAATCTTTTTGAGTTAATATAAAATTCGTAATGCATTCAAAATATTGCTTAAAATAATTTTATAGAGAAAACATAATTAGTTTATTTTGTAGTTTATTTTGGATCATGTGTATATTTCAAACCAAAGACATCGTCAATAAAAAGCAACTAGTAATTATAAACAACAATTAAATGATACATATTTTAAAATTCCAATTTCTCTCCAAGTTTAAAAATATTTGAATAAAATTCACATATAATAATAATTAAAACTATTATATTTATATAAAGCTTACTATGAGTTCAAAAAATACTACAAAGCAGAAGGTTCCAAGAGCAATCTTCATTTTCGAAAGAGAATGTGATAATAACAGTGCTTAATTTCTCAGAAAATACTCTTACCTAATAAGTACCCTCAGCATATTTATCAAAATCAAACACCTGCTTTTCTGATAAATCTTCGCATGTCTAACAAATGTTTTTTTTTATTGTTGTTACTTACATAGTTTTTTCTATATATATATAACAAAAAAAAGAATTTGTGCGTGCCTGCATACCCGATTGCGGGTATACCGTAGGCCTTGGCAAACAAAGACTCTGGTATCCTTTGGCCAAGCCGTAGGTAATAAAAAAAACGGCATTAAACATGAAGCTAAATTAAAAAAAATATTAAATAAACTAAGAAGCCCGATTTTCTATTTTTTAATTATATATTTAATTCAGACTCATTAAAAAAATTAAATTTTCTCTTAGGTTTATCGGGAGCCATTATTCTAAAATAAGCTCTAGGCGAATTAGTCTTAACAAAGATTTTAAAGATAACATCAATGGTGTTTGCTAGCTTTTATCTCTAATCAAAAGTGTTGTTCATTGCGCGTTCTGCAGTACTTAGTTATTATCCATTATATCTAATTATCTGAATAATCAACCTGATCGTGGTAGCATAGACGAACTGCGTCACCAAATAAATATTTATAAAGTTATCTGAAGCCACGCGTTTACATTGTTTATAATGCATGATTTTTAAGCGCGTTGCAATAAAACAAAATAATTTAAAATCAACGGTAATTGGATGCCTGCAGGTGATAAATATTTATTTGGTAGCTAAATCGTCATGGTAGCTAAATCGTAGGATATGTGGATTCAAGAGCCAATCAGGTTCGACTCACACGCGTAACGATGCTTACATGTGCACAATTGCATGGCTTGTCAGAATCACTTCCTTCACCTAGAGTTTCAAGGACACAATTTAAATTTAAGAAGAAAAAAAAATTTCTGTATTTAAAAGCAAATTTAATGTAGAAATGGCATTAATACGTTAACGAGAAACGTAATAAAACGCCAATATTATTAATGACGCCAATAATAATTAATTTTGGTAAAAGTAACTAATTGAAACAAAAAAATAACTATGCACTAAAATGAAAAATTAATGGAAAAATAGTAATAATTAGTTTAAGAGAACTTAAAAGATCGACAAACTACTACTGACGCAAATGATGCGGAGTTAATTTTCGTGATAAGAACTAATTAAAATTTTTAAAAATAAGCTATGAACTACTTATTCGCTAAGGGGTACGATAACAAGTCGCAATACTGTTATTGGTAACAATGATGATCAATTTTGGTAAAAGACACTACTGTAATTGGTCATTACGGTAATTGGTGTAGTTATACAGGCACCAATTATACTTACATAGATAGAAGTATTATGAGTAAATATAGTGCCTATTAAAGTTTCACTACTGTACATCTTTATGATAGATACTGCAAACAGGTTTTTAACTGTCCCTCGAAGATGTAAGTACTTGATAAATCTGCTTGATTGTGGTTATTTTAAATGTCATAGCTATCTCGAGTAACACAGCATTATGCCAGATACTATTGAATACAGTTGATCTTTATTTTAATGGGATGAACGACTAAATACTTGTTTTGCTTATTCTAATAACGTAAAGCCACTGGGAAGGACAAGAAAAAATAACAAATAAGGAGAAAACATTGGCTTTATTTTAGCTTTATTATTTCTGTCAGTATTTGTGTTTCAGAATTGTACTTGGTTTTGTAGTGACTGATTTATTTAATTTTTTAACCCCGTGTAAAAAACGGTATTCAGCTAGTTTAACAATAAAAATTTTATAAAAGCACTAAATAGTTTATAAACCAGATTTAAATTATTTTAGATAATAGTATTGTTTACTCAATAAAAGCTTTGATTAAAAAGTTAAATGCAAATAGCTAAGTTTGAAAAATCAAATTAATTTTTAAATATGACTGTTAACCTCGATAGCTTATTGCAGGCTTTAAGGCTTTGATCTGCTACTGTTGATCTGAAGCTAAGCTGAACTATGGTTCAGCTTAGCTTCAGATCAACGACTACCAGCTAGATTAGGACGTGAAATGTGGCCAGTGCGCAACGCTGCCACCATCATATTGTTGATCTCAAAATTATGCTGCTCTAACCCTTGTAATACCCTCGGGACCGAAAGCTGATTGTTGCCAGCGTGCTTTACTTTATCTAATTATTTCTAAAATATTTTTCACTGTGTCTTAAACTTTTATTCTGAATGTTTTAAATTTAAAATGAAAAATATTACGAATGTTTCGTATGACCATATTTATATGATCATAGTTATTAAAAAAATAATTTTTCATTTTACAATTTAATAATATTCGCTTAAAAATTTGACAAAAAATAGAACTTTTAATGCATTTTTTTAAATTTAACAACGTATAGCTCATTTGAATTGTACAGTCCGCAAAAAAAAAAACGAATCACCCTGAATAACTTTCGTTCTAATGATCGGATTTTCACGAACTAAGTGTCAATCTTAATGGTTCCTGGGGGTGACCTCAAATATGCTAATTAATTAGTGCTAACTATTAATTAAGTTACGAAATCAGACACAAAAACGCACTTTCTCTGAATAAACATACATTTTTTTTCACATATTTGGATTCTTAACCTTCAAAATATAGGGGGTAGCCGCAATCTGGGAAAAATGGTCCCCATAGTTTGGTCAGGAGAGCGATCCAAAGTTCGTACCCCTTAATGTTAATTTAACTTTTTACGTTTTTTGTCATATTTTCAAAACTAATAAAGCAATTTAAATAAAATTGCACCCACTCATAAAACTCATTTACCCAAAGATAATTTCATGAAAAAAATAATTTTTAATGATTATTAATTATTTTTTATTATTTAATTAAAGAGAGGATGAAAAAATTTTGAATTATAAGGTATGAATTTTTTTATACCATATTAATCTACATATTTTTCAATTGAAAAATCTAAAGTTTCAACTGTTTTTATTTATTAGAAGCTGAGAAAAATTAAAATTAATTATTTTTAAAAAAATAATTTGGCGACAATAAAGAAATGATTAAATGGGGCGATTAATATTAAAATGTGATAAACTTGCGAGGAACTTGACTTCGCGCGCGTAGTGTAAAATTTCATTCATATTTTTTTCGCTAATAATCGTTTGCTAATCTTTTAATTTTTATTGATTTCTAACTATAAAATACAATGTTTCCTTTTTAGTCGCTTAATAATTTATTTGCAATTTAGTAAAGAAATTTGAATAAAACATTTTGAATAAAAAACACTTTATTCAAGGAATGTCTATTTTTATAAAATAGGATATGATATGATCTTCTGATAGAATATGATTATACACCAGATTGTGCTTATTTAATGTGATTATTTTTTATTTTCTGATTTTGTTTTTCAATAACTGATACAATTTCAATAATATACATACGTATGCATAGATTTGGAATAATATGTTTATCAATTTCTTGAATATATGTTTTATAAATATTAATAAAAATACGTAGTCAACTTTTCTAAGTATCTCTCACAACATCGCAAATTTCTCAACATCTTATAGAGTAAATTAGCGAATGAAAGAACACTTAAGCTTAGCTTGCCTTTAAGAAAAAATCATAAAAATTTCAAAATTTGTAATTTTAGCTAAATGATAGTGTTGACATATTTGTTATTAAATACAAATTATGTAAAAAAAAATTAGATAACTTACAAAATATTGTTTTAAGCTTTTGGTGGTTTAAATAATAAGTAGTAAGATAACCAATAAGTAGTAAGATAACCAAGTGAAGGAACAGTTCTTACCAGTGAATAAACACTAAATTTTTCAGTGAATGAACACTTAATTTAGAAAATGTTTGATGCTCGTTAGGAATCCATTGGCCACACAAATGTCTAAAAACAAGATTTTTCTCGGAATTACAACATATAACCACAGTTAACGCAGAAAATGTTACTTTTTTTCCGTCATGGAATGGAAAGTAAAATATGTTTGAATACATAATTTTAAAAAAAATGTTTTTCATTTTTTTTTCTCACAGTTTAATAGTCCGTTCTAAATTATGAATGTTTATCATTGCGTAATCCGATGATGCTTTTATTATAATTATAATCAGATCACTTTTTTGTTAACTCTTTTGGTGGTTTATTATTTTTGGTGGTTTATTTTGGTGGGTTTGGTGGTTACATTTTTTAAGCTATTTTTTAATCTTTTTAAGTATTTTTTTTCTCTTCGTCATATTTTCTGCTTTAACTTTTTTTTCAGCTCTTTCAATCTCTTTAAATTTTCGTTCTTTTTCTGAAGTTAATGCAAAAAAGTAATTTATTTCTTTTGATTTAACCCTCCTCTTTTTTCCAAATTTTTGGCCAATGTAAATGTATCTTCGAAATTTCTTTTGATTTTCCAATACCATTTCTGGAATTCCTCACTGGATAATAAATGAGAAAAAGGAGTTTCGAAGTTTGAGTCAAATCCATCTCTCATTGACTTATATCTAGTGGGTCTTCAGCAGTACTTACCATTTACTTATGGAACCAATTGTTTTTGCAACTAACAATGCCTCAAGAGGACTTATATCAAAATCAGTTTTCAAGATACTTTCATTATCAATGTTAGTTGTATCAGCTTCAGTGCCAAAATTTGATTAACCAAATGTTCTTTTTGAAATAAATTCTTCAATATTGAGAAAAGCACAGGCTATTGGATATTTGGGAGATTAAACTTTTCTGTCGTCAATGTTCCTTTAAAAATTTGCAACATAACTTGTGAGATTTCCCTCTCAAGCTTCTGAAGAAATAGTGCATCGTAACTCTCGAAGCATGTATTTTGTTGATAAGTTGTCTTGCTCATTAACTCTTGGTGTCTGTTTTGCATGCATTTGTTAAAGTCAACGTTTTTTACATCGAATGGAAAAACATCGCATTTCATAAAAACATTTTAACTTCATCAGTTGATGCCTCAAAATCTTATTTAAAAATGGATGTAAAATTTTCTCGACATATTGCTTTACAATTCTTTTAAGATCTAACGGGAGATTTCCCTGAATTGGGTAGATAACTAAACTAGAAAATTTGTTTTGAGGAACATAACTTGCTCAGTTTCAAATTAATATGAGATTTATACCTATCCAAAACGAGCAAAACAGGGAATTTGATAGCATTTTTAATTAGGCGTGGGTAGAAACATTTGCAATATATTTGTAAAATGTTGCTGCGGTCATTGTTTCATTTCATGAGTAGCTTTTTCCAATGAAATATATAGCAGGGACTGATTCTGTAATATCTCAAAGAATTCTTCAGTAAGGAAAAACTACCAATCGAGGTACTTTTTCTTTCCTAGGTACTTAAGAATATAAATCCTTATAATTTTTAGAGCCAAGGATTTTTCCCGTTTAAGGGCGGTATTCAACTCTTGTTTCGCTCGCATTGTAAATGCAATCACTTTCTAAAAGGATGCCAGGGCTACTTCATCTAAAGTTCTTAAAACCAGTATTTCGAATATTATTCTCTAAGGGAAGTTTTGCCTTTTGAAATTATCTTCGCATTGCACTGAGTTATCGGTGGATGTCGCCTTAAAAAAAACTTCACCCATTTTTCACCTGGATGATTGTCTTTAAATGGATTTTTCCTACCAGTTCCTGTCTGGACGTTAAAGACCGCAATAAGATAATAACTTAGCTAATTATTAGCACAAAGGCCTGCAAAGAAATTTTCTATTCAAGCTTTTATTATTATATTTAGTCAGTGAACATAGCTTATTAAGGTGTCTAAGGTATGATGTAATAACTAATCACTATATTTATAACGATAAATAATTAACAAATTATTATTCTAATTCTTTAAATAAATTTAGCAATTAAATTTGCATTTTGAAATGAAATTGTTATAGGAACTATTCATACAACATTTAACTGAATTTAAGGTGTCCTCTATATCGCAGAACTGCTAATTATCCTTGTAAAATCATATTTCACACATACTGTTCATTCACTGGGAAATCTATTCCCAGTGAAGAAACATGCCTGTTCCTTCACTGGTTAGAAGTTGTTTTTTGTACTTTTAACATAATTTTGATGTGTAATATGACTAAAAGTGCAGGAAAATTAAAACTTTTCTTTTATTTTCATTAACTTGAAAAAATCCCAATAAAGGAACACTTGTTTATTCATTGGTTTTTCATCGTTTGGTAATACAGTTAATAAACACCCCCTAATCTCAGTACTTGCTTATGTTATGATGCTTGAAATAAATACAACGTAACTTCAATAACCTTATTTTGAATTCTATTTTTCACAATGAGAAAAAAAGCATAATTATACGCAATTAATTGTACTTTAAACGGATAACTACCACCACTGACCTTATAATTGTGTCAAAGAAACAAGGCGTTGACCAGATACTAACAAATTCAAAACTTTTTCCAGAGAAGACTCTAAGACCAGGTAACTCAATGCATTGTTAGATGACTTCCTATTGTTAGGTAGTAAGCTACTGTTACCAATCAATCTAAATTAAAACGTTTAAAATCTAATTTCCAAAAAATATCTATGAAATGTTCCTTCACTGGGGTGTGTTCCATCACTGGTTGGTTTACCCTATATCGTCTTAATCTTAAAAGAAATTTTCGGAAGTGTTTCACAAGTGTTTCGCAGAACTATTTTGCCTATTATTTAAGTAAATTTTGACATTTTTAAGAATCTTATTTTTTACCCTTTTACGTTTATTATTTCTTCATTAATATACTAATCAATTTTTTCAGTTCTTTAATTTAGGTTTTCTTTAAAGTAAAGTTCCTTTCTAAATTATAGTCAAGTTTTCTTGAAAAGAATTATTGTCTGCTAGCTAAGAATAAAATCTTGTAAAAAAATTAAAAACATTCCGCTGCTTAAAATTATTTAATGCAAAACAGCTGATTATTTACTAAGCATACTATTTTTTTTTTGAAAAAAGAGTATAAAATATTGATTGTCTTTCTTTTGTTTCTCGTGACTTCAACATAGATTATCTAAAATAGCGTTGATGTATTTTAAGTCACTACAAAGATACCGAACATAAAAAGCTGTCGAATTTGTAGCCAAAATTTTTAAGTGTCTTAAAATATCTCAGTATCTTAAATGTCGTTCTAACATCTTAGTTGTGAAATTAAATTTTTAATTATCTGACCACGAGTGATTCACTTATTATTTCATTACATATTTTACTCTTTCTTTATGATACCAAGTAGATTTTTTTCCTGATAATATACTAAACTATTTTGTTTAATTTTTTACCTTAGCACGATTCCCAAGATATTATTGAAGTATAATTTGTTATCAGGAAAATGCCTAATTTCGTTAAGCAGGAAATACTAAAAATTGAAATTTGTAAGAAGATTCCGAAGCCGTGCCAATTTTAGAGTCATCTGATTTTAAAAAAATGCTATAAGAAATACGCAATTTCCGAACTCATTTTAATAAAAATGAATAAAAAAACGTGGCAAGAAGGCGAACATACTTTTTACAGAAACTGTGAAAACTAATTTTTCCCATATTTCGTCAAAAGAGGATAAGAGTGATATTGCTCCAAGGGACCTACTCAATAATTTCGCTATTTCCAGAATGAAATCTGTTTGATCGAAACATATTATTCCTTTGAAATTAAAACGAGGAAAAAATTAGTTTTTATTATTTATCTAAGCTTATTCCATTTATTTAATGATAGCGGTATTAAGGTTAAGAATATGCGATGGAAGCCCCGTTTACTAT